>NW_028142182.1:0-143448 GCF_055691185.1 Crinia signifera | reverse complement strand
CACATCTACGACAGTAATTTTAAAACCTGATAATGTCAATTGTGACATCACTGATGATGTCATAATTGATTTGTGACCATCTTTTCAAAACTGTAAAATTGACGCTTCTGAACTCACGAATGGCACGGACATCATCTACGACAGTAATTTTAAAACCGATAATGTCAATTGTGACATCACTGATGATGTCATAATTGATTTTGACCATCTTTTCAAAACTGTAAAATTGACGCTTCTGAACTCACGAATGGCACGAACATCATCTACGACAGTAATTTTAAAACCGATAATGTCAATTGTGACATCACTGATGATGTCATAATTGATTTCGACCATCTTTTCAAAACTGTAAAATTGACGCTTCTGAACTCACGAATGGCACGGACATCATCTACGACAGTAATTTTAAAACCGATAATGTCAATTGTGACATCACTGATGATGTCATAATTGATTTTGACCATCTTTTCAAAACTGTAAAATTGACGCTTCTGAACTCACGAATGGCACGGACATCATCTACGACAGTAATTTTAAAACCTGATAATGTCAATTGTGACATCACTGATGATGTCATAATTGATTTTGACCATCTTTTCAAAACTGTAAAATTGACGCTTCTGAACTCACGAATGGCACGGAACATCATCTACGACAGTAATTTTAAAACCGATAATGTCAATTGTGACATCACTGATGATGTCATAATTGATTTCGACCATCTTTTCAAAACTGTAAAATTGACGCTTCTGAACTCACGAATGGCACGAACATCATCTACGACAGTAATTTTAAAACCGATAATGTCAATTGTGACATCACTGATGATGTCATAATTGATTTTGACCATCTTTTCAAAACTGTAAAATTGACGCTTCTGAACTCACGAATGGCACGGAACATCATCTACGACAGTAATTTTAAAACCGATAATGTCAATTGTGACATCACTGATGATGTCATAATTGATTTCGACCATCTTTTCAAAACTGTAAAATTGACGCTTCTGAACTCACGAATGGCACGGACATCATCTACGACAGTAATTTTAAAACCAATAATGTCAATTGTGACATCACTGATGATGTCATAATTGATTTTGACCTTCTTTTCAAAACTGTAAAATTGACGCTTCTGAACTCACGAATGGCACGGACATCATCTACGACAGTGATTTTAAAACCGATAATGTCAATTGTGACATCACTGATGATGTCATAATTGATTTTGACCATCTTTTCAAAACTGTAAAATTGACGCTTCTGAACTCACGAATGGCACGGACATCATCTACGACAGTAATTTTAAAACTGATAATGTCAATTGTGACATCACTGATGATGTCATAATTGATTTCGACCATCTTTTCAAAACTGTAAAATTGACGCTTCTGAACTCACGAATGGCACGAACATCATCTACGACAGTAATTTTAAAACCGATAATGTCAATTGTGACATCACTGATGATGTCATAATTGATTTCGACCATCTTTTCAAAACTGTAAAATTGACGCTTCTGAACTCACGAATGGCACGAACATCATCTACGACAGTAATTTTAAAACCGATAATGTCAATTGTGACATCACTGATGATGTCATAATTGATTTTGACCATCTTTTCAAAACTGTAAAATTGACGCTTCTGAACTCACGAATGGCACGGACATCATCTACGACAGTAATTTTAAAACCGATAATGTCAATTGTGACATCACTGATGATGTCATAATTGATTTCGACCATCTTTTCAAAACTGTAAAATTGACGCTTCTGAACTCACGAATGGCACGGACATCATCTACGACAGTAATTTTAAAACCAATAATGTCAATTGTGACATCACTGATGATGTCATAATTGATTTTGACCTTCTTTTCAAAACTGTAAAATTGACGCTTCTGAACTCACGGATGGCACGGACATCATCTACGACAGTGATTTTAAAACCGATAATGTCAATTGTGACATCACTGATGATGTCATAATTGATTTTGACCATCTTTTCAAAACTGTAAAATTGACGCTTCTGAACTCACGAATGGCACGGACATCATCTACGACAGTAATTTTAAAACTGATAATGTCAATTGTGACATCACTGATGATGTCATAATTGATTTCGACCATCTTTTCAAAACTGTAAAATTGACGCTTTTGAACTCACGAATGGCACGAACATCATCTACGACAGTAATTTTAAAACCGATAATGTCAATTGTGACATCACTGATGAAGTCATAATTGATTTCGACCATCTTTTCAAAACTGTAAAATTGACGCTTCTGAACTCACGAATGGCACGAACATCATCTACGACAGTAATTTTAAAACCGATAATGTCAATTGTGACATCACTGATAATGTCATAATTGATTTCTACCATCTTTTCGAAACTGTAAAATTGACGCTTCTGAACTCACGAATGGCACGGACATCATCTACGACAGTAATTTTAAAACTGATAATGTCAATTGTGACATCACTGATGATGTCATAATTGATTTCGACCATCTTTTCAAAACTGTAAAATTGACGCTTCTGAACTCACGAATGGCACGAACATCATCTACGACAGTAATTTTAAAACCGATAATGTCAATTGTGACATCACTGATGATGTCATAATTGATTTTGACCATCTTTTCAAAACTGTAAAATTGACGCTTCTGAACTCACGAATGGCACGAACATCATCTACGACAGTAATTTTAAAACCGATAATGTCAATTGTGACATCACTGATGATGTCATAATTGATTTCTACCATCTTTTCAAAACTGTAAAATTGACGCTTCTGAACTCACGAATGGCACGGACATCATCTACGACAGTAATTTTAAAACCGATAATGTCAATTGTGACATCACTGATGATGTCATAATTGATTTCGACCATCTTTTCAAAACTGTAAAATTGACGCTTCTGAACTCACGAATGGCACGAACATCATCTACGACAGTAATTTTAAAACCGATAATGTCAATTGTGACATCACTGATGATGTCATAATTGATTTTGACCATCTTTTCGAAACTGTAAAATTGACGCTTCTGAACTCACGAATGGCACGGACATCATCTACGACAGTAATTTTAAAACCGATAATGTCAATTGTGACATCACTGATGATGTCATAATTGATTTCGACCATCTTTTCAAAACTGTAAAATTGACGCTTCTGAACTCACGAATGGCACGAACATCATCTACGACAGTAATTTTAAAACCGATAATGTCAATTGTGACATCACTGATGATGTCATAATTGATTTTGACCATCTTTTCAAAACTGTAAAATTGACGCTTCTGAACTCACGAATGGCACGGACATCATCTACGACAGTAATTTTAAAACCGATAATGTCAATTGTGACATCACTGATGATGTCATAATTGATTTTGACCATCTTTTCGAAACTGTAAAATTGACGCTTCTGAACTCACGAATGGCACGGACATCATCTACGACAGTAATTTTAAAACCGATAATGTCAATTGTGACATCACTGATGATGTCATAATTGATTTCGACCATCTTTTCAAAACTGTAAAATTGACGCTTCTGAACTCACGAATGGCACGAACATCATCTACGACAGTAATTTTAAAACCGATAATGTCAATTGTGACATCACTGATGATGTCATAATTGATTTTGACCATCTTTTCGAAACTGTAAAATTGACGCTTCTGAACTCACGAATGGCACGGACATCATCTACGACAGTAATTTTAAAACCGATAATGTCAATTGTGACATCACTGATGATGTCATAATTGATTTCGACCATCTTTTCAAAACTGTAAAATTGACGCTTCTGAACTCACGAATGGCACGAACATCATCTACGACAGTAATTTTAAAACCGATAATGTCAATTGTGACATCACTGATGATGTCATAATTGATTTTGACCATCTTTTCGAAACTGTAAAATTGACGCTTCTGAACTCACGAATGGCACGGACATCATCTACGACAGTAATTTTAAAACCGATAATGTCAATTGTGACATCACTGATGATGTCATAATTGATTTCGACCATCTTTTCAAAACTGTAAAATTGACGCTTCTGAACTCACGAATGGCACGAACATCATCTACGACAGTAATTTTAAAACCGATAATGTCAATTGTGACATCACTGATGATGTCATAATTGATTTTGACCATCTTTTCGAAACTGTAAAATTGACGCTTCTGAACTCACGAATGGCACGGACATCATCTACGACAGTAATTTTAAAACTGATAATGTCAATTGTGACATCACTGATGATGTCATAATTGATTTCGACCATCTTTTCAAAACTGTAAAATTGACGCTTCTGAACTCACGAATGGCACGAACATCATCTACGACAGTAATTTTAAAACCGATAATGTCAATTGTGACATCACTGATGATGTCATAATTGATTTTGACCATCTTTTCAAAACTGTAAAATTGACGCTTCTGAACTCACGAATGGCACTGACATCATCTACGACAGTAATTTTAAAACCAATAATGTCAATTGTGACATCACTGATGATGTCATAATTGATTTTGACCTTCTTTTCAAAACTGTAAAATTGACGCTTCTGAACTCACGAATGGCACGGACATCATCTACGACAGTAATTTTAAAACTGATAATGTCAATTGTGACATCACTGATGATGTCATAATTGATTTTGACCATCTTTTCAAAACTGTAAAATTGACGCTTCTGAACTCACGAATGGCACGAACATCATCTACGACAGTAATTTTAAAACCGATAATGTCAATTGTGACATCACTGATGATGTCATAATTGATTTCGACCATCTTTTCAAAACTGTAAAATTGACGCTTCTGAACTCACGAAT
Organism: Crinia signifera; assembly: GCF_055691185.1. Taxonomy (NCBI): domain Eukaryota; kingdom Metazoa; phylum Chordata; class Amphibia; order Anura; family Myobatrachidae; genus Crinia; species Crinia signifera. The sequence continues at coordinate 138,588 of NW_028142182.1, read as the reverse complement.
GGCACGAACATCATCTACGACAGTAATTTTAAAACCGATAATGTCAATTGTGACATCACTGATGATGTCATAATTGATTTTGACCATCTTTTCAAAACTGTAAAATTGACGCTTCTGAACTCACGAATGGCACGGACATCATCTACGACAGTAATTTTAAAACCGATAATGTCAATTGTGACATCACTGATGATGTCATAATTGATTTCGACCATCTTTTCAAAACTGTAAAATTGACGCTTCTGAACTCACGAATGGCACGGACATCATCTACGACAGTAATTTTAAAACCGATAATGTCAATTGTGACATCACTGATGATGTCATAATTGATTTTGACCTTCTTTTCAAAACTGTAAAATTGACGCTTCTGAACTCACGGATGGCACGGACATCATCTACGACAGTGATTTTAAAACCGATAATGTCAATTGTGACATCACTGATGATGTCATAATTGATTTTGACCATCTTTTCAAAACTGTAAAATTGACGCTTCTGAACTCACGAATGGCACGGACATCATCTACGACAGTAATTTTAAAACTGATAATGTCAATTGTGACATCACTGATGATGTCATAATTGATTTCGACCATCTTTTCAAAACTGTAAAATTGACGCTTCTGAACTCACGAATGGCACGAACATCATCTACGACAGTAATTTTAAAACCGATAATGTCAATTGTGACATCACTGATGATGTCATAATTGATTTCGACCATCTTTTCAAAACTGTAAAATTGACGCTTCTGAACTCACGAATGGCACGAACATCATCTACGACAGTAATTTTAAAACCGATAATGTCAATTGTGACATCACTGATGATGTCATAATTGATTTCTACCATCTTTTCGAAACTGTAAAATTGACGCTTCTGAACTCACGAATGGCACGGACATCATCTACGACAGTAATTTTAAAACTGATAATGTCAATTGTGACATCACTGATGATGTCATAATTGATTTCGACCATCTTTTCAAAACTGTAAAATTGACGCTTCTGAACTCACGAATGGCACGAACATCATCTACGACAGTAATTTTAAAACCGATAATGTCAATTGTGACATCACTGATGATGTCATAATTGATTTTGACCATCTTTTCAAAACTGTAAAATTGACGCTTCTGAACTCACGAATGGCACGAACATCATCTACGACAGTAATTTTAAAACCGATAATGTCAATTGTGACATCACTGATGATGTCATAATTGATTTCTACCATCTTTTCAAAACTGTAAAATTGACGCTTCTGAACTCACGAATGGCACGGACATCATCTACGACAGTAATTTTAAAACCGATAATGTCAATTGTGACATCACTGATGATGTCATAATTGATTTCGACAATCTTTTCAAAACTGTAAAATTGACGCTTCTGAACTCACGAATGGCACGAACATCATCTACGACAGTAATTTTAAAACCGATAATGTCAATTGTGACATCACTGATGATGTCATAATTGATTTTGACCATCTTTTCGAAACTGTAAAATTGACGCTTCTGAACTCACGAATGGCACGGACATCATCTACGACAGTAATTTTAAAACCGATAATGTCAATTGTGACATCACTGATGATGTCATAATTGATTTCGACCATCTTTTCAAAACTGTAAAATTGACGCTTCTGAACTCACGAATGGCACGAACATCATCTACGACAGTAATTTTAAAACCGATAATGTCAATTGTGACATCACTGATGATGTCATAATTGATTTTGACCATCTTTTCGAAACTGTAAAATTGACGCTTCTGAACTCACGAATGGCACGGACATCATCTACGACAGTAATTTTAAAACCGATAATGTCAATTGTGACATCACTGATGATGTCATAATTGATTTCGACCATCTTTTCAAAACTGTAAAATTGACGCTTCTGAACTCACGAATGGCACGAACATCATCTACGACAGTAATTTTAAAACCGATAATGTCAATTGTGACATCACTGATGATGTCATAATTGATTTCTACCATCTTTTCGAAACTGTAAAATTGACGCTTCTGAACTCACGAATGGCACGGACATCATCTACGACAGTAATTTTAAAACTGATAATGTCAATTGTGACATCACTGATGATGTCATAATTGATTTCGACCATCTTTTCAAAACTGTAAAATTGACGCTTCTGAACTCACGAATGGCACGAACATCATCTACGACAGTAATTTTAAAACCGATAATGTCAATTGTGACATCACTGATGATGTCATAATTGATTTTGACCATCTTTTCAAAACTGTAAAATTGACGCTTCTGAACTCACGAATGGCACGAACATCATCTACGACAGTAATTTTAAAACCGATAATGTCAATTGTGACATCACTGATGATGTCATAATTGATTTCTACCATCTTTTCAAAACTGTAAAATTGACGCTTCTGAACTCACGAATGGCACGGACATCATCTACGACAGTAATTTTAAAACCGATAATGTCAATTGTGACATCACTGATGATGTCATAATTGATTTCGACAATCTTTTCAAAACTGTAAAATTGACGCTTCTGAACTCACGAATGGCACGAACATCATCTACGACAGTAATTTTAAAACCGATAATGTCAATTGTGACATCACTGATGATGTCATAATTGATTTTGACCATCTTTTCAAAACTGTAAAATTGACGCTTCTGAACTCACGAATGGCACGGACATCATCTACGACAGTAATTTTAAAACTGATAATGTCAATTGTGACATCACTGATGATGTCATAATTGATTTCGACCATCTTTTCAAAACTGTAAAATTGACGCTTCTGAACTCACGAATGGCACGAACATCATCTACGACAGTAATTTTAAAACCGATAATGTCAATTGTGACATCACTGATGATGTCATAATTGATTTCGACCATCTTTTCAAAACTGTAAAATTGACGCTTCTGAACTCACGAATGGCACGAACATCATCTACGACAGTAATTTTAAAACCGATAATGTCAATTGTGACATCACTGATGATGTCATAATTGATTTCTACCATCTTTTCGAAACTGTAAAATTGACGCTTCTGAACTCACGAATGGCACGGACATCATCTACGACAGTAATTTTAAAACTGATAATGTCAATTGTGACATCACTGATGATGTCATAATTGATTTCGACCATCTTTTCAAAACTGTAAAATTGACGCTTCTGAACTCACGAATGGCACGAACATCATCTACGACAGTAATTTTAAAACCGATAATGTCAATTGTGACATCACTGATGATGTCATAATTGATTTTGACCATCTTTTCAAAACTGTAAAATTGACGCTTCTGAACTCACGAATGGCACGAACATCATCTACGACAGTAATTTTAAAACCGATAATGTCAATTGTGACATCACTGATGATGTCATAATTGATTTCTACCATCTTTTCAAAACTGTAAAATTGACGCTTCTGAACTCACGAATGGCACGGACATCATCTACGACAGTAATTTTAAAACCGATAATGTCAATTGTGACATCACTGATGATGTCATAATTGATTTCGACAATCTTTTCAAAACTGTAAAATTGACGCTTCTGAACTCACGAATGGCACGGACATCATCTACGACAGTAATTTTAAAACCGATAATGTCAATTGTGACATCACTGATGATGTCATAATTGATTTTGACCATCTTTTCGAAACTGTAAAATTGACGCTTCTGAACTCACGAATGGCACGGACATCATCTACGACAGTAATTTTAAAACCGATAATGTCAATTGTGACATCACTGATGATGTCATAATTGATTTCGACCATCTTTTCAAAACTGTAAAATTGACGCTTCTGAACTCACGAATGGCACGAACATCATCTACGACAGTAATTTTAAAACCGATAATGTCAATTGTGACATCACTGATGATGTCATAATTGATTTTGACCATCTTTTCGAAACTGTAAAATTGACGCTTCTGAACTCACGAATGGCACGGACATCATCTACGACAGTAATTTTAAAACCGATAATGTCAATTGTGACATCACTGATGATGTCATAATTGATTTCGACCATCTTTTCAAAACTGTAAAATTGACGCTTCTGAACTCACGAATGGCACGAACATCATCTACGACAGTAATTTTAAAACCGATAATGTCAATTGTGACATCACTGATGATGTCATAATTGATTTTGACCATCTTTTCGAAACTGTAAAATTGACGCTTCTGAACTCACGAATGGCACGGACATCATCTACGACAGTAATTTTAAAACCGATAATGTCAATTGTGACATCGCTGATGATGTCATAATTGATTTCGACCATCTTTTCAAAACTGTAAAATTGACGCTTCTGAACTCACGGATGGCACGGACATCATCTACGACAGTAATTTTAAAACCGATAATGTCAATTGTGACATCACTGATGATGTCATAATTGATTTTGACCATCTTTTCGAAACTGTAAAATTGACGCTTCTGAACTCACGAATGGCACGGACATCATCTACGACAGTAATTTTAAAACTGATAATGTCAATTGTGACATCACTGATGATGTCATAATTGATTTCGACCATCTTTTCAAAACTGTAAAATTGACGCTTCTGAACTCACGAATGGCACGAACATCATCTACGACAGTAATTTTAAAACCGATAATGTCAATTGTGACATCACTGATGATGTCATAATTGATTTTGACCATCTTTTCAAAACTGTAAAATTGACGCTTCTGAACTCACGAATGGCACTGACATCATCTACGACAGTAATTTTAAAACCAATAATGTCAATTGTGACATCACTGATGATGTCATAATTGATTTTGACCTTCTTTTCAAAACTGTAAAATTGACGCTTCTGAACTCACGAATGGCACGGACATCATCTACGACAGTAATTTTAAAACTGATAATGTCAATTGTGACATCACTGATGATGTCATAATTGATTTTGACCATCTTTTCAAAACTGTAAAATTGACGCTTCTGAACTCACGAATGGCACGAACATCATCTACGACAGTAATTTTAAAACCGATAATGTCAATTGTGACATCACTGATGATGTCATAATTGATTTCGACCATCTTTTCAAAACTGTAAAATTGACGCTTCTGAACTCACGAATGGCACGAACATCATCTACGACAGTAATTTTAAAACCGATAATGTCAATTGTGACATCACTGATGATGTCATAATTGATTTTGACCATCTTTTCAAAACTGTAAAATTGACGCTTCTGAACTCACGAATGGCACGGACATCATCTACGACAGTAATTTTAAAACCGATAATGTCAATTGTGACATCACTGATGATGTCATAATTGATTTCGACCATCTTTTCAAAACTGTAAAATTGACGCTTCTGAACTCACGAATGGCACGAACATCATCTACGACAGTAATTTTAAAACCGATAATGTCAATTGTGACATCACTGATGATGTCATAATTGATTTTGACCATCTTTTCGAAACTGTAAAATTGACGCTTCTGAACTCACGAATGGCACGGACATCATCTACGACAGTAATTTTAAAACCGATAATGTCAATTGTGACATCGCTGATGATGTCATAATTGATTTCGACCATCTTTTCAAAACTGTAAAATTGACGCTTCTGAACTCACGAATGGCACGAACATCATCTACGACAGTAATTTTAAAACCGATAATGTCAATTGTGACATCACTGATGATGTCATAATTGATTTTGACCATCTTTTCGAAACTGTAAAATTGACGCTTCTGAACTCACGAATGGCACGGACATCATCTACGACAGTAATTTTAAAACCGATAATGTCAATTGTGACATCACTGATGATGTCATAATTGATTTCGACCATCTTTTCAAAACTGTAAAATTGACGCTTCTGAACTCACGAATGGCACGAACATCATCTACGACAGTAATTTTAAAACCGATAATGTCAATTGTGACATCACTGATGATGTCATAATTGATTTCTACCATCTTTTCGAAACTGTAAAATTGACGCTTCTGAACTCACGAATGGCACGGACATCATCTACGACAGTAATTTTAAAACTGATAATGTCAATTGTGACATCACTGATGATGTCATAATTGATTTCGACCATCTTTTCAAAACTGTAAAATTGACGCTTCTGAACTCACGAATGGCACGAACATCATCTACGACAGTAATTTTAAAACCGATAATGTCAATTGTGACATCACTGATGATGTCATAATTGATTTTGACCATCTTTTCAAAACTGTAAAATTGACGCTTCTGAACTCACGAATGGCACGAACATCATCTACGACAGTAATTTTAAAACCGATAATGTCAATTGTGACATCACTGATGATGTCATAATTGATTTCTACCATCTTTTCAAAACTGTAAAATTGACGCTTCTGAACTCACGAATGGCACGGACATCATCTACGACAGTAATTTTAAAACCGATAATGTCAATTGTGACATCACTGATGATGTCATAATTGATTTCGACAATCTTTTCAAAACTGTAAAATTGACGCTTCTGAACTCACGAATGGCACGAACATCATCTACGACAGTAATTTTAAAACCGATAATGTCAATTGTGACATCACTGATGATGTCATAATTGATTTTGACCATCTTTTCGAAACTGTAAAATTGACGCTTCTGAACTCACGAATGGCACGGACATCATCTACGACAGTAATTTTAAAACCGATAATGTCAATTGTGACATCACTGATGATGTCATAATTGATTTCGACCATCTTTTCAAAACTGTAAAATTGACGCTTCTGAACTCACGAATGGCACGAACATCATCTACGACAGTTATTTTAAAACCGATAATGTCAATTGTGACATCACTGATGATGTCATAATTGATTTTGACCATCTTTTCGAAACTGTAAAATTGACGCTTCTGAACTCACGAATGGCACGGACATCATCTACGACAGTAATTTTAAAACCGATAATGTCAATTGTGACATCGCTGATGATGTCATAATTGATTTCGACCATCTTTTCAAAACTGTAAAATTGACGCTTCTGAACTCACGGATGGCACGGACATCATCTACGACAGTAATTTTAAAACCGATAATGTCAATTGTGACATCACTGATGATGTCATAATTGATTTTGACCATCTTTTCAAAACTGTAAAATTGACGCTTCTGAACTCACGAATGGCACGGACATCATCTACGACAGTAATTTTAAAACTGATAATGTCAATTGTGACATCACTGATGATGTCATAATTGATTTCGACCATCTTTTCAAAACTGTAAAATTGACGCTTCTGAACTCACGAATGGCACGAACATCATCTACGACAGTAATTTTAAAACCGATAATGTCAATTGTGACATCACTGATGATGTCATAATTGATTTTGACCATCTTTTCAAAACTGTAAAATTGACGCTTCTGAACTCACGAATGGCACGGACATCATCTACGACAGTAATTTTAAAACCAATAATGTCAATTGTGACATCACTGATGATGTCATAATTGATTTTGACCTTCTTTTCAAAACTGTAAAATTGACGCTTCTGAACTCACGAATGGCACGGACATCATCTACGACAGTAATTTTAAAACCGATAATGTCAATTGTGACATCACTGATGATGTCATAATTGATTTTGACCATCTTTTCAAAACTGTAAAATTGACGTTTCTGAACTCACGAATGGCACGAACATCATCTACGACAGTAATTTTAAAACCGATAATGTCAATTGTGACATCACTGATGATGTCATAATTGATTTCGACCATCTTTTCAAAACTGTAAAATTGACGCTTCTGAACTCACGAATGGCACGAACATCATCTACGACAGTAATTTTAAAACCGATAATGTCAATTGTGACATCACTGATGATGTCATAATTGATTTTGACCATCTTTTCAAAACTGTAAAATTGACGCTTCTGAACTCACGAATGGCACGGACATCATCTACGACAGTAATTTTAAAACCGATAATGTCAATTGTGACATCACTGATGATGTCATAATTGATTTCGACCATCTTTTCAAAACTGTAAAATTGACGCTTCTGAACTCACGAATGGCACGGACATCATCTACGACAGTAATTTTAAAACCAATAATGTCAATTGTGACATCACTGATGATGTCATAATTGATTTTGACCTTCTTTTCAAAACTGTAAAATTGACGCTTCTGAACTCACGGATGGCACGGACATCATCTACGACAGTGATTTTAAAACCGATAATGTCAATTGTGACATCACTGATGATGTCATAATTGATTTTGACCATCTTTTCAAAACTGTAAAATTGACGCTTCTGAACTCACGAATGGCACGGACATCATCTACGACAGTAATTTTAAAACTGATAATGTCAATTGTGACATCACTGATGATGTCATAATTGATTTCGACCATCTTTTCAAAACTGTAAAATTGACGCTTCTGAACTCACGAATGGCACGAACATCATCTACGACAGTAATTTTAAAACCGATAATGTCAATTGTGACATCACTGATGATGTCATAATTGATTTCGACCATCTTTTCAAAACTGTAAAATTGACGCTTCTGAACTCACGAATGGCACGAACATCATCTATGACAGTAATTTTAAAACCGATAATGTCAATTGTGACATCACTGATGATGTCATAATTGATTTCTACCATCTTTTCGAAACTGTAAAATTGACGCTTCTGAACTCACGAATGGCACGGACATCATCTACGACAGTAATTTTAAAACTGATAATGTCAATTGTGACATCACTGATGATGTCATAATTGATTTCGACCATCTTTTCAAAACTGTAAAATTGACGCTTCTGAACTCACGAATGGCACGAACATCATCTACGACAGTAATTTTAAAACCGATAATGTCAATTGTGACATCACTGATGATGTCATAATTGATTTTGACCATCTTTTCAAAACTGTAAAATTGACGCTTCTGAACTCACGAATGGCACGAACATCATCTACGACAGTAATTTTAAAACCGATAATGTCAATTGTGACATCACTGATGATGTCATAATTGATTTCTACCATCTTTTCAAAACTGTAAAATTGACGCTTCTGAACTCACGAATGGCACGGACATCATCTACGACAGTAATTTTAAAACCGATAATGTCAATTGTGACATCACTGATGATGTCATAATTGATTTTGACCATCTTTTCGAAACTGTAAAATTGACGCTTCTGAACTCACGAATGGCACGGACATCATCTACGACAGTAATTTTAAAACCGATAATGTCAATTGTGACATCACTGATGATGTCATAATTGATTTCGACCATCTTTTCAAAACTGTAAAATTGACGCTTCTGAACTCACGAATGGCACGAACATCATCTACGACAGTAATTTTAAAACAATAATGTCAATTGTGACATCACTGATGATGTCATAATTGATTTTGACCATCTTTTCGAAACTGTAAAATTGACGCTTCTGAACTCACGAATGGCACGGACATCATCTACGACAGTAATTTTAAAACCGATAATGTCAATTGTGACATCACTGATGATGTCATAATTGATTTCGACCATCTTTTCAAAACTGTAAAATTGACGCTTCTGAACTCACGAATGGCACGAACATCATCTACGACAGTTATTTTAAAACCGATAATGTCAATTGTGACATCACTGATGATGTCATAATTGATTTTGACCATCTTTTCGAAACTGTAAAATTGACGCTTCTGAACTCACGAATGGCACGGACATCATCTACGACAGTAATTTTAAAACCGATAATGTCAATTGTGACATCACTGATGATGTCATAATTGATTTCAACCATCTTTTCAAAACTGTAAAATTGACGCTTCTGAACTCACGGATGGCACGGACATCATCTACGACAGTAATTTTAAAACCGATAATGTCAATTGTGACATCACTGATGATGTCATAATTGATTTTGACCATCTTTTCAAAACTGTAAAATTGACGCTTCTGAACTCACGAATGGCACGGACATCATCTACGACAGTAATTTTAAAACTGATAATGTCAATTGTGACATCACTGATGATGTCATAATTGATTTCGACCATCTTTTCAAAACTGTAAAATTGACGCTTCTGAACTCACGAATGGCACGAACATCATCTACGACAGTAATTTTAAAACCGATAATGTCAATTGTGACATCACTGATGATGTCATAATTGATTTCGACCATCTTTTCAAAACTGTAAAATTGACGCTTCTGAACTCACGAATGGCACGGACATCATCTACGACAGTAATTTTAAAACCAATATTTCAATTGTGACATCACTGATGATGTCATAATTGATTTTGACCTTCTTTTCAAAACTGTAAAATTGACGCTTCTGAACTCACGGATGGCACGGACATCATCTACGACAGTAATTTTAAAACCGATAATGTCAATTGTGACATCACTGATGATGTCATAATTGATTTTGACCATCTTTTCAAAACTGTAAAATTGACGCTTCTGAACTCACGAATGGCACGGACATCATCTACGACAGTAATTTTAAAACTGATAATGTCAATTGTGATATCACTGATGATGTCATAATTGATTTCGACCATCTTTTCAAAACTGTAAAATTGACGCTTCTGAACTCACGAATGGCACGAACATCATCTACGACAGTAATTTTAAAACCGATAATGTCAATTGTGACATCACTGATGATGTCATAATTGATTTTGACCATCTTTTCAAAACTGTAAAATTGACGCTTCTGAACTCACGAATGGCACGGACATCATCTACGACAGTAATTTTAAAACCAATAATGTCAATTGTGACATCACTGATGATGTCATAATTGATTTTGACCTTCTTTTCAAAACTGTAAAATTGACGCTTCTGAACTCACGAATGGCACGGACATCATCTACGACAGTAATTTTAAAACCGATAATGTCAATTGTGACATCACTGATGATGTCATAATTGATTTTGACCATCTTTTCAAAACTGTAAAATTGACGTTTCTGAACTCACGAATGGCACGAACATCATCTACGACAGTAATTTTAAAACCGATAATGTCAATTGTGACATCACTGATGATGTCATAATTGATTTCGACCATCTTTTCAAAACTGTAAAATTGACGCTTCTGAACTCACGAATGGCACGAACATCATCTACGACAGTAATTTTAAAACCGATAATGTCAATTGTGACATCACTGATGATGTCATAATTGATTTTGACCATCTTTTCAAAACTGTAAAATTGACGCTTCTGAACTCACGAATGGCACGGACATCATCTACGACAGTAATTTTAAAACCGATAATGTCAATTGTGACATCACTGATGATGTCATAATTGATTTCGACCATCTTTTCAAAACTGTAAAATTGACGCTTCTGAACTCACGAATGGCACGGACATCATCTACGACAGTAATTTTAAAACCAATAATGTCAATTGTGACATCACTGATGATGTCATAATTGATTTTGACCTTCTTTTCAAAACTGTAAAATTGACGCTTCTGAACTCACGGATGGCACGGACATCATCTACGACAGTGATTTTAAAACCGATAATGTCAATTGTGACATCACTGATGATGTCATAATTGATTTTGACCATCTTTTCAAAACTGTAAAATTGACGCTTCTGAACTCACGAATGGCACGGACATCATCTACGACAGTAATTTTAAAACTGATAATGTCAATTGTGACATCACTGATGATGTCATAATTGATTTCGACCATCTTTTCAAAACTGTAAAATTGACGCTTCTGAACTCACGAATGGCACGAACATCATCTACGACAGTAATTTTAAAACCGATAATGTCAATTGTGACATCACTGATGATGTCATAATTGATTTCGACCATCTTTTCAAAACTGTAAAATTGACGCTTCTGAACTCACGAATGGCACGAACATCATCTATGACAGTAATTTTAAAACCGATAATGTCAATTGTGACATCACTGATGATGTCATAATTGATTTCTACCATCTTTTCGAAACTGTAAAATTGACGCTTCTGAACTCACGAATGGCACGGACATCATCTACGACAGTAATTTTAAAACTGATAATGTCAATTGTGACATCACTGATGATGTCATAATTGATTTCGACCATCTTTTCAAAACTGTAAAATTGACGCTTCTGAACTCACGAATGGCACGAACATCATCTACGACAGTAATTTTAAAACCGATAATGTCAATTGTGACATCACTGATGATGTCATAATTGATTTTGACCATCTTTTCAAAACTGTAAAATTGACGCTTCTGAACTCACGAATGGCACGAACATCATCTACGACAGTAATTTTAAAACCGATAATGTCAATTGTGACATCACTGATGATGTCATAATTGATTTCTACCATCTTTTCAAAACTGTAAAATTGACGCTTCTGAACTCACGAATGGCACGGACATCATCTACGACAGTAATTTTAAAACCGATAATGTCAATTGTGACATCACTGATGATGTCATAATTGATTTTGACCATCTTTTCGAAACTGTAAAATTGACGCTTCTGAACTCACGAATGGCACGGACATCATCTACGACAGTAATTTTAAAACCGATAATGTCAATTGTGACATCACTGATGATGTCATAATTGATTTCGACCATCTTTTCAAAACTGTAAAATTGACGCTTCTGAACTCACGAATGGCACGAACATCATCTACGACAGTAATTTTAAAACAATAATGTCAATTGTGACATCACTGATGATGTCATAATTGATTTTGACCATCTTTTCGAAACTGTAAAATTGACGCTTCTGAACTCACGAATGGCACGGACATCATCTACGACAGTAATTTTAAAACCGATAATGTCAATTGTGACATCACTGATGATGTCATAATTGATTTCGACCATCTTTTCAAAACTGTAAAATTGACGCTTCTGAACTCACGAATGGCACGAACATCATCTACGACAGTTATTTTAAAACCGATAATGTCAATTGTGACATCACTGATGATGTCATAATTGATTTTGACCATCTTTTCGAAACTGTAAAATTGACGCTTCTGAACTCACGAATGGCACGGACATCATCTACGACAGTAATTTTAAAACCGATAATGTCAATTGTGACATCACTGATGATGTCATAATTGATTTCAACCATCTTTTCAAAACTGTAAAATTGACGCTTCTGAACTCACGGATGGCACGGACATCATCTACGACAGTAATTTTAAAACCGATAATGTCAATTGTGACATCACTGATGATGTCATAATTGATTTTGACCATCTTTTCAAAACTGTAAAATTGACGCTTCTGAACTCACGAATGGCACGGACATCATCTACGACAGTAATTTTAAAACTGATAATGTCAATTGTGACATCACTGATGATGTCATAATTGATTTCGACCATCTTTTCAAAACTGTAAAATTGACGCTTCTGAACTCACGAATGGCACGAACATCATCTACGACAGTAATTTTAAAACCGATAATGTCAATTGTGACATCACTGATGATGTCATAATTGATTTCGACCATCTTTTCAAAACTGTAAAATTGACGCTTCTGAACTCACGAATGGCACGGACATCATCTACGACAGTAATTTTAAAACCAATATTTCAATTGTGACATCACTGATGATGTCATAATTGATTTTGACCTTCTTTTCAAAACTGTAAAATTGACGCTTCTGAACTCACGGATGGCACGGACATCATCTACGACAGTAATTTTAAAACCGATAATGTCAATTGTGACATCACTGATGATGTCATAATTGATTTTGACCATCTTTTCAAAACTGTAAAATTGACGCTTCTGAACTCACGAATGGCACGGACATCATCTACGACAGTAATTTTAAAACTGATAATGTCAATTGTGATATCACTGATGATGTCATAATTGATTTCGACCATCTTTTCAAAACTGTAAAATTGACGCTTCTGAACTCACGAATGGCACGAACATCATCTACAACAGTAATTTTAAAACCGATAATGTCAATTGTGACATCACTGATGATGTCATAATTGATTTCGACCATCTTTTCAAAACTGTAAAATTGATGCTTCTGAACTCACGAATGGCACGAACATCATCTACGACAGTAATTTTAAAACCGATAATGTCAATTGTGACATCACTGATGATGTCATAATTGATTTTGACCATCTTTTCAAAACTGTAAAATTGACGCTTCTGAACTCACGAATGGCACGGACATCATCTACGACAGTAATTTTAAAACCGATAATGTCAATTGTGACATCACTGATGATGTCATAATTGATTTCGACCATCTTTTCAAAACTGTAAAATTGACGCTTCTGAACTCACGAATGGCACGAACATCATCTACGACAGTAATTTTAAAACCGATAATGTCAATTGTGACATCACTGATGATGTCATAATTGATTTTGACCTTCTTTTCAAAACTGTAAAATTGACGCTTCTGAACTCACGAATGGCACGAACATCATCTACGACAGTAATTTTAAAACCGATAATGTCAATTGTGACATCACTGATGATGTCATAATTGATTTCTACCATCTTTTCGAAACTATAAAATTGACGCTTCTGAACTCACGAATGGCACGGACATCATCTACGACAGTAATTTTAAAACTGATAATGTCAATTGTGACATCACTGATGATGTCATAATTGATTTCGACCATCTTTTCAAAACTGTAAAATTGACGCTTCTGAACTCACGAATGGCACGAACATCATCTACGACAGTAATTTTAAAACCGATAATGTCAATTGTGACATCACTGATGATGTCATAATTGATTTTGACCATCTTTTCAAAACTGTAAAATTGACGCTTCTGAACTCACGAATGGCACGAACATCATCTACGACAGTAATTTTAAAACCGATAATGTCAATTGTGACATCACTGATGATGTCATAATTGATTTCTACCATCTTTTCAAAACTGTAAAATTGACGCTTCTGAACTTACGAATGGCACGGACATCATCTACGACAGTAATTTTAAAACCGATAATGTCAATTGTGACATCACTGATGATGTCATAATTGATTTCGACCATCTTTTCAAAACTGTAAAATTGACGCTTCTGAACTCACGAATGGCACGAACATCATCTACGACAGTAATTTTAAAACCGATAATGTCAATTGTGACATCACTGATGATGTCATAATTGATTTTGACCATCTTTTCGAAACTGTAAAATTGACGCTTCTGAACTCACGAATGGCACGGACATCATCTACGACAGTAATTTTAAAACCGATAATGTCAATTGTGACATCACTGATGATGTCATAATTGATTTCGACCATCTTTTCAAAACTGTAAAATTGACGCTTCTGAACTCACGAATGGCACGAACATCATCTACGACAGTAATTTTAAAACCGATAATGTCAATTGTGACATCACTGATGATGTCATAATTGATTTTGACCATCTTTTCGAAACTGTAAAATTGACGCTTCTGAACTCACGAATGGCACGGACATCATCTACGACAGTAATTTTAAAACCGATAATGTCAATTGTGACATCACTGATGATGTCATAATTGATTTCGACCATCTTTTCAAAACTGTAAAATTGACGCTTCTGAACTCACGAATGGCACGAACATCATCTACGACAGTAATTTTAAAACCGATAATGTCAATTGTGACATCACTGATGATGTCATAATTGATTTTGACCATCTTTTCGAAACTGTAAAATTGACGCTTCTGAACTCACGAATGGCACGGACATCATCTACGACAGTAATTTTAAAACCGATAATGTCAATTGTGACATCACTGATGATGTCATAATTGATTTCGACCATCTTTTCAAAACTGTAAAATTGACGCTTCTGAACTCACGGAAGGCACGGACATCATCTACGACAGTAATTTTAAAACCGATAATGTCAATTGTGACATCACTGATGATGTCATAATTGATTTTGACCATCTTTTCAAAACTGTAAAATTGACGCTTCTGAACTCACGAATGGCACGGACATCATCTACGACAGTAATTTTAAAACTGATAATGTCAATTGTGACATCACTGATGATGTCATAATTGATTTCGACCATCTTTTCAAAACTGTAAAATTGACGCTTCTGAACTCACGAATGGCACGAACATCATCTACGACAGTAATTTTAAAACCGATAATGTCAATTGTGACATCACTGATGATGTCATAATTGATTTCGACCATCTTTTCAAAACTGTAAAATTGACGCTTCTGAACTCACGAATGGCACGAACATCATCTACGACAGTAATTTTAAAACTTATAATGTCAATTGTGACATCACTGATGATGTCATAATTGATTTCGACCATCTCTTCAAAACTGTAAAATTGACGCTTCTGAACTCACGAATGGCACGAACATCATCTACGACAGTAATTTTAAAACCGATAATGTCAATTGTGACATCACTGATGATGTCATAATTGATTTCGACCATCTTTTCAAAACTGTAAAATTGACGCTTCTGAACTCACGAATGGCACGGACATCATCTACGACAGTAATTTTAAAACCAATAATGTCAATTGTGACATCACTGATGATGTCATAATTGATTTTGACCTTCTTTTCAAAACTGTAAAATTGACGCTTCTGAACTCACGGATGGCACGGACATCATCTACGACAGTAATTTTAAAACCGATAATGTCAATTGTGACATCACTGATGATGTCATAATTGATTTTGACCATCTTTTCAAAACTGTAAAATTGACGCTTCTGAACTCACGAATGGCACGGACATCATCTACGACAGTAATTTGAAAACTGATAATGTCAATTGTGACATCACTGATGATGTCATAATTGATTTCGACCATCTTTTCAAAACTGTAAAATTGACGCTTCTGAACTCACGAATGGCACGAACATCATCTACGACAGTAATTTTAAAACCGATAATGTCAATTGTGACATCACTGATGATGTCATAATTGATTTCGATCATCTTTCAAAACTGTAAAATTGACGCTTCTGAACTTACGAATGGCACGAACATCATCTACGACAGTAATTTTAAAACCGATAATGTCAATTGTGACATCACTGATGATGTCATAATTGATTTTGACCATCTTTTCAATACTGTAAAATTGACGCTTCTGAACTCACGAATGGCACGGACATCATCTACGACAGTAATTTTAAAACCGATAATGTCAATTGTGACATCACTGATGATGTCATAATTGATTTCGACCATCTTTTCAAAACTGTAAAATTGACGCTTCTGAACTCACGAATGGCACGGACATCATCTACGACAGTAATTTTAAAACCAATAATGTCAATTGTGACATCACTGATGATGTCATAATTGATTTTGACCTTCTTTTCAAAACTGTAAAATTGACGCTTCTGAACTCACGGATGGCACGGACATCATCTACGACAGTAATTTTAAAACCGATAATGTCAATTGTGACATCACTGATGATGTCCTAATTGATTTTGACCATCTTTTCAAAACTGTAAAATTGACGCTTCTGAACTCACGAATGGCACGGACATCATCTACGACAGTAATTTTAAAACTGATAATGTCAATTGTGACATCACTGATGATGTCATAATTGATTTCGACCATCTTTTCAAAACTGTAAAATTGACGCTTCTGAACTCACGAATGGCACGAACATCATCTACGACAATAATTTTAAAACCGATAATGTCAATTGTGACATCACTGATGATGTCATAATTGATTTCGACCATCTTTTCAAAACTGTAAAATTGACGCTTCTGAACTCACGAATGGCACGGACATCATCTACGACAGTAATTTTAAAACTGATAATGTCAATTGTGACATCACTGATGATGTCATAATTGATTTTGACCATCTTTTCAAAACTGTAAAATTGACGCTTCTGAACTCACGAATGGCACGAACATCATCTACGACAGTAATTTTAAAACCGATAATGTCAATTGTGACATCACTGATGATGTCATAATTGATTTCGACCATCCTTTCAAAACTGTAAAATTGACGCTTCTGAACTCACGAATGGCACGAACATCATCTACGACAGTAATTTTAAAACCGATAATGTCAATTGTGACATCACTGATGATGTCATAATTGATTTTGACCATCTTTTCAAAACTGTAAAATTGACGCTTCTGAACTCACGAATGGCACGGACATCATCTACGACAGTAATTTTAAAACCGATAATGTCAATTGTGACATCACTGATGATGTCATAATTGATTTCGACCATCTTTTCAAAACTGTAAAATTGACGCTTCTGAACTCACGAATGGCACGGACATCATCTACGACAGTAATTTTAAAACCAATAATGTCAATTGTGACATCACTGATGATGTCATAATTGATTTTGACCTTCTTTTCAAAACTGTAAAATTGACGCTTCTGAACTCACGGATGGCACGGACATCATCTACGACAGTAATTTTAAAACCGATAATGTCAATTGTGACATCACTGATGATGTCCTAATTGATTTTGACCATCTTTTCAAAACTGTAAAATTGACGCTTCTGAACTCACGAATGGCACGGACATCATCTACGACAGTAATTTTAAAACTGATAATGTCAATTGTGACATCACTGATGATGTCATAATTGATTTCGACCATCTTTTCAAAACTGTAAAATTGACGCTTCTGAACTCACGAATGGCACGAACATCATCTACGACAGTAATTTTAAAACCGATAATGTCAATTGTGACATCACTGATGATGTCATAATTGATTTCGACCATCTTTTCAAAACTGTAAAATTGACGCTTCTGAACTCACGAATGGCACGAACATCATCTACGACAGTAATTTTAAAACCGATAATGTCAATTGTGACATCCCTGATGATGTCATAATTGATTTCTACCATCTTTTCGAAACTGTAAAATTGACGCTTCTGAACTCACGAATGGCACGGACATCATCTACGACAGTAATTTTAAAACTGATAATGTCAATTGTGACATTACTGATGATGTCATAATTGATTTCGACCATCTTTTCAAAACTGTAAAATTGACGCTTCTGAACTCACGAATGGCACGAACATCATCTACGACAGTAATTTTAAAACCGATAATGTCAATTGTGACATCACTGATGATGTCATAATTGATTTTGACCATCTTTTCGAAACTGTAAAATTGACGCTTCTGAACTCAGGAATGGCACGGACATCATCTACGACAGTAATTTTAAAACCGATAATGATAATTGTCACATCACTGATGATGTCATAATTGATTTTGACCATCTTTTCAAAACTGTAAAATTGACGCTTCTGAACTCACGAATGGCACGAACATCATCTACGACAGTAATTTTAAAACCGATAATGTCAATTGTGACATCACTGATGATGTCATAATTGATTTCTACCATCTTTTCAAAACTGTTAAATTGACGCTTCTGAACTCACGAATGGCACGGACATCATCTACGACAGTAATTTTAAAACCGATAATGTCAATTGTGACATCACTGATGATGTCATAATTGATTTCGACCATCTTTTCAAAACTGTAAAATTGACGCTTCTGAACTCACGAATGGCACGAACATCATCTACGACAGTAATTTTAAAACCGATAATGTCAATTGTGACATCACTGATGATGTCATAATTGATTTTGACCATCTTTTCGAAACTGTAAAATTGACGCTTCTGAACTCAGGAATGGCACGGACATCATCTACGACAGTAATTTTAAAACCGATAATGATAATTGTCACATCACTGATGATGTCATAATTGATTTCGACCATCTTTTCAAAACTGTAAAATTGACGCTTCTGAACTCACGAATGGCACGAACATCATCTACGACAGTAATTTTAAAACCGATAATGTCAATTGTGACATCACTGATGATGTCATAATTGATTTTGACCATCTTTTCGAAACTGTAAAATTGACGCTTCTGAACTCACGAATGGCACGGACATCATATACGACAGTAATTTTAAAACCGATAATGTCAATTGTCACATCACTGATGATGTCATAATTGATTTCGACCATCTTTTCAAAACTGTAAAATTGACGCTTCTGAACTCACGAATGGCACGGACATCATCTGCGACAGTAATTTTAAAACCAATAATGTCAATTGTGACATCACTGATGATGTCATAATTGATTTTGACCTTCTTTTCAAAACTGTAAAATTGACGCTTCTGAACTCACGGATGGCACGGACATCATCTACGACAGTAATTTTAAAACCGATAATGTCAATTGTGACATCACTGATGATGTCCTAATTGATTTTGACCATCTTTTCAAAACTGTAAAATTGACGCTTCTGAACTCACGAATGGCACGGACATCATCTACGACAGTAATTTTAAAACTGATAATGTCAATTGTGACATCACTGATGATGTCATAATTGATTTCGACCATCTTTTCAAAACTGTAAAATTGACGCTTCTGAACTCACGAATGGCACGGACATCATCTACGACAGTAATTTTAAAACCAATAATGTCAATTGTGACATCACTGATGATGTCATAATTGATTTGGACCTTCTTTTCAAAACTGTAAAATTGACGCTTCTGAACTCACGGATGGCACGGACATCATCTACGACAGTAATTTTAAAACCGATAATGTCAATTGTGACATCACTGATGATGTCCTAATTGATTTTGACCATCTTTTCAAAACTGTAAAATTGACGCTTCTGAACTCACGAATGGCACGGACATCATCTACGACAGTAATTTTAAAACTGATAATGTCAATTGTGACATCACTGATGATGTCATAATTGATTTCGACCATCTTTTCAAAACTGTAAAATTGACGCTTCTGAACTCACGAATGGCACGAACATCATCTACGACAGTAATTTTAAAACCGATAATGTCAATTGTGACATCACTGATGATGTCATAATTGATTTCGACCATCTTTTCAAAACTGTAAAATTGACGCTTCTGAACTCACGAATGGCACGAACATCATCTACGACAGTAATTTTAAAACTTATAATGTCAATTGTGACATCACTGATGATGTCATAATTGATTTCGACCATCTCTTCAAAACTGTAAAATTGACGCTTCTGAACTCACGAATGGCACGAACATCATCTACGACAGTAATTTTAAAACCGATAATGTCAATTGTGACATCACTGATGATGTCATAATTGATTTCGACCATCTTTTCAAAACTGTAAAATTGACGCTTCTGAACTCACGAATGGCACGGACATCATCTACGACAGTAATTTTAAAACCAATAATGTCAATTGTGACATCACTGATGATGTCATAATTGATTTTGACCTTCTTTTCAAAACTGTAAAATTGACGCTTCTGAACTCACGGATGGCACGGACATCATCTACGACAGTAATTTTAAAACCGATAATGTCAATTGTGACATCACTGATGATGTCATAATTGATTTTGACCATCTTTTCAAAACTGTAAAATTGACGCTTCTGAACTCACGAATGGCACGGACATCATCTACGACAGTAATTTGAAAACTGATAATGTCAATTGTGACATCACTGATGATGTCATAATTGATTTCGACCATCTTTTCAAAACTGTAAAATTGACGCTTCTGAACTCACGAATGGCACGAACATCATCTACGACAGTAATTTTAAAACCGATAATGTCAATTGTGACATCACTGATGATGTCATAATTGATTTCGATCATCTTTTCAAAACTGTAAAATTGACGCTTCTGAACTTACGAATGGCACGAACATCATCTACGACAGTAATTTTAAAACCGATAATGTCAATTGTGACATCACTGATGATGTCATAATTGATTTTGACCATCTTTTCAATACTGTAAAATTGACGCTTCTGAACTCACGAATGGCACGGACATCATCTACGACAGTAATTTTAAAACCGATAATGTCAATTGTGACATCACTGATGATGTCATAATTGATTTCGACCATCTTTTCAAAACTGTAAAATTGACGCTTCTGAACTCACGAATGGCACGGACATCATCTACGACAGTAATTTTAAAACCAATAATGTCAATTGTGACATCACTGATGATGTCATAATTGATTTTGACCTTCTTTTCAAAACTGTAAAATTGACGCTTCTGAACTCACGGATGGCACGGACATCATCTACGACAGTAATTTTAAAACCGATAATGTCAATTGTGACATCACTGATGATGTCCTAATTGATTTTGACCATCTTTTCAAAACTGTAAAATTGACGCTTCTGAACTCACGAATGGCACGGACATCATCTACGACAGTAATTTTAAAACTGATAATGTCAATTGTGACATCACTGATGATGTCATAATTGATTTTGACCATCTTTTCAAAACTGTAAAATTGACGCTTCTGAACTCACGAATGGCACGAACATCATCTACGACAGTAATTTTAAAACCGATAATGTCAATTGTGACATCACTGATGATGTCATAATTGATTTCGACCATCTTTTCAAAACTGTAAAATTGACGCTTCTGAACTCACGAATGGCACGAACATCATCTACGACAGTAATTTTAAAACCGATAATGTCAATTGTGACATCACTGATGATGTCATAATTGATTTTGACCATCTTTTCAAAACTGTAAAATTGACGCTTCTGAACTCACGAATGGCACGGACATCATCTACGACAGTAATTTTAAAACCGATAATGTCAATTGTGACATCACTGATGATGTCATAATTGATTTCGACCATCTTTTCAAAACTGTAAAATTGACGCTTCTGAACTCACGAATGGCACGGACATCATCTACGACAGTAATTTTAAAACCAATAATGTCAATTGTGACATCACTGATGATGTCATAATTGATTTTGACCTTCTTTTCAAAACTGTAAAATTGACACTTCTGAACTCACGGATGGCACGGACATCATCTACGACAGTAATTTTAAAACCGATAATGTCAATTGTGACATCACTGATGATGTCCTAATTGATTTTGACCATCTTTTCAAAACTGTAAAATTGACGCTTCTGAACTCACGAATGGCACGGACATCATCTACGACAGTAATTTTAAAACTGATAATGTCAATTGTGACATCACTGATGATGTCATAATTGATTTCGACCATCTTTTCAAAACTGTAAAATTGACGCTTCTGAACTCACGAATGGCACGAACATCATCTACGACAGTAATTTTAAAACCGATAATGTCAATTGTGACATCACTGATGATGTCATAATTGATTTCGACCATCTTTTCAAAACTGTAAAATTGACGCTTCTGAACTCACGAATGGCACGAACATCATCTACGACAGTAATTTTAAAACCGATAATGTCAATTGTGACATCACTGATGATGTCATAATTGATTTCTACCATCTTTTCGAAACTGTAAAATTGACGCTTCTGAACTCACGAATGGCACGGACATCATCTACGACAGTAATTTTAAAACTGATAATGTCAATTGTGACATTACTGATGATGTCATAATTGATTTCGACCATCTTTTCAAAACTGTAAAATTGACGCTTCTGAACTCACGAATGGCACGAACATCATCTACGACAGTAATTTTAAAACCGATAATGTCAATTGTGACATCACTGATGATGTCATAATTGATTTTGACCATCTTTTCGAAACTGTAAAATTGACGCTTCTGAACTCAGGAATGGCACGGACATCATCTACGACAGTAATTTTAAAACCGATAATGATAATTGTCACATCACTGATGATGTCATAATTGATTTTGACCATCTTTTCAAAACTGTAAAATTGACGCTTCTGAACTCACGAATGGCACGAACATCATCTACGACAGTAATTTTAAAACCGATAATGTCAATTGTGACATCACTGATGATGTCATAATTGATTTCTACCATCTTTTCAAAACTGTTAAATTGACGCTTCTGAACTCACGAATGGCACGGACATCATCTACGACAGTAATTTTAAAACCGATAATGTCAATTGTGACATCACTGATGATGTCATAATTGATTTCGACCATCTTTTCAAAACTGTAAAATTGACGCTTCTGAACTCACGAATGGCACGAACATCATCTACGACAGTAATTTTAAAACCGATAATGTCAATTGTGACATCACTGATGATGTCATAATTGATTTTGACCATCTTTTCGAAACTGTAAAATTGACGCTTCTGAACTCAGGAATGGCACGGACATCATCTACGACAGTAATTTTAAAACCGATAATGATAATTGTCACATCACTGATGATGTCATAATTGATTTCGACCATCTTTTCAAAACTGTAAAATTGACGCTTCTGAACTCACGAATGGCACGAACATCATCTACGACAGTAATTTTAAAACCGATAATGTCAATTGTGACATCACTGATGATGTCATAATTGATTTTGACCATCTTTTCGAAACTGTAAAATTGACGCTTCTGAACTCACGAATGGCACGGACATCATATACGACAGTAATTTTAAAACCGATAATGTCAATTGTCACATCACTGATGATGTCATAATTGATTTCGACCATCTTTTCAAAACTGTAAAATTGACGCTTCTGAACTCACGAATGGCACGGACATCATCTGCGACAGTAATTTTAAAACCAATAATGTCAATTGTGACATCACTGATGATGTCATAATTGATTTTGACCTTCTTTTCAAAACTGTAAAATTGACGCTTCTGAACTCACGGATGGCACGGACATCATCTACGACAGTAATTTTAAAACCGATAATGTCAATTGTGACATCACTGATGATGTCCTAATTGATTTTGACCATCTTTTCAAAACTGTAAAATTGACGCTTCTGAACTCACGAATGGCACGGACATCATCTACGACAGTAATTTTAAAACTGATAATGTCAATTGTGACATCACTGATGATGTCATAATTGATTTCGACCATCTTTTCAAAACTGTAAAATTGACGCTTCTGAACTCACGAATGGCACGGACATCATCTACGACAGTAATTTTAAAACCAATAATGTCAATTGTGACATCACTGATGATGTCATAATTGATTTGGACCTTCTTTTCAAAACTGTAAAATTGACGCTTCTGAACTCACGGATGGCACGGACATCATCTACGACAGTAATTTTAAAACCGATAATGTCAATTGTGACATCACTGATGATGTCCTAATTGATTTTGACCATCTTTTCAAAACTGTAAAATTGACGCTTCTGAACTCACGAATGGCACGGACATCATCTACGACAGTAATTTTAAAACTGATAATGTCAATTGTGACATCACTGATGATGTCATAATTGATTTCGACCATCTTTTCAAAACTGTAAAATTGACGCTTCTGAACTCACGAATGGCACGAACATCATCTACGACAGTAATTTTAAAACCGATAATGTCAATTGTGACATCACTGATGATGTCATAATTGATTTCGACCATCTTTTCAAAACTGTAAAATTGACGCTTCTGAACTCACGAATGGCACGAACATCATCTACGACAGTAATTTTAAAACTTATAATGTCAATTGTGACATCACTGATGATGTCATAATTGATTTCGACCATCTCTTCAAAACTGTAAAATTGACGCTTCTGAACTCACGAATGGCACGAACATCATCTACGACAGTAATTTTAAAACCGATAATGTCAATTGTGACATCACTGATGATGTCATAATTGATTTCGACCATCTTTTCAAAACTGTAAAATTGACGCTTCTGAACTCACGAATGGCACGGACATCATCTACGACAGTAATTTTAAAACCAATAATGTCAATTGTGACATCACTGATGATGTCATAATTGATTTTGACCTTCTTTTCAAAACTGTAAAATTGACGCTTCTGAACTCACGGATGGCACGGACATCATCTACGACAGTAATTTTAAAACCGATAATGTCAATTGTGACATCACTGATGATGTCATAATTGATTTTGACCATCTTTTCGAAACTGTAAAATTGACGCTTCTGAACTCACGAATGGCACGGACATCATATACGACAGTAATTTTAAAACCGATAATGTCAATTGTCACATCACTGATGATGTCATAATTGATTTCGACCATCTTTTCAAAACTGTAAAATTGACGCTTCTGAACTCACGAATGGCACGGACATCATCTGCGACAGTAATTTTAAAACCAATAATGTCAATTGTGACATCACTGATGATGTCATAATTGATTTTGACCTTCTTTTCAAAACTGTAAAATTGACGCTTCTGAACTCACGGATGGCACGGACATCATCTACGACAGTAATTTTAAAACCGATAATGTCAATTGTGACATCACTGATGATGTCCTAATTGATTTTGACCATCTTTTCAAAACTGTAAAATTGACGCTTCTGAACTCACGAATGGCACGGACATCATCTACGACAGTAATTTTAAAACTGATAATGTCAATTGTGACATCACTGATGATGTCATAATTGATTTCGACCATCTTTTCAAAACTGTAAAATTGACGCTTCTGAACTCACGAATGGCACGGACATCATCTACGACAGTAATTTTAAAACCAATAATGTCAATTGTGACATCACTGATGATGTCATAATTGATTTGGACCTTCTTTTCAAAACTGTAAAATTGACGCTTCTGAACTCACGGATGGCACGGACATCATCTACGACAGTAATTTTAAAACCGATAATGTCAATTGTGACATCACTGATGATGTCCTAATTGATTTTGACCATCTTTTCAAAACTGTAAAATTGACGCTTCTGAACTCACGAATGGCACGGACATCATCTACGACAGTAATTTTAAAACTGATAATGTCAATTGTGACATCACTGATGATGTCATAATTGATTTCGACCATCTTTTCAAAACTGTAAAATTGACGCTTCTGAACTCACGAATGGCACGAACATCATCTACGACAGTAATTTTAAAACCGATAATGTCAATTGTGACATCACTGATGATGTCATAATTGATTTCGACCATCTTTTCAAAACTGTAAAATTGACGCTTCTGAACTCACGAATGGCACGAACATCATCTACGACAGTAATTTTAAAACTTATAATGTCAATTGTGACATCACTGATGATGTCATAATTGATTTCGACCATCTCTTCAAAACTGTAAAATTGACGCTTCTGAACTCACGAATGGCACGAACATCATCTACGACAGTAATTTTAAAACCGATAATGTCAATTGTGACATCACTGATGATGTCATAATTGATTTCGACCATCTTTTCAAAACTGTAAAATTGACGCTTCTGAACTCACGAATGGCACGGACATCATCTACGACAGTAATTTTAAAACCAATAATGTCAATTGTGACATCACTGATGATGTCATAATTGATTTTGACCTTCTTTTCAAAACTGTAAAATTGACGCTTCTGAACTCACGGATGGCACGGACATCATCTACGACAGTAATTTTAAAACCGATAATGTCAATTGTGACATCACTGATGATGTCATAATTGATTTTGACCATCTTTTCAAAACTGTAAAATTGACGCTTCTGAACTCACGAATGGCACGGACATCATCTACGACAGTAATTTGAAAACTGATAATGTCAATTGTGACATCACTGATGATGTCATAATTGATTTCGACCATCTTTTCAAAACTGTAAAATTGACGCTTCTGAACTCACGAATGGCACGAACATCATCTACGACAGTAATTTTAAAACCGATAATGTCAATTGTGACATCACTGATGATGTCATAATTGATTTCGATCATCTTTTCAAAACTGTAAAATTGACGCTTCTGAACTTACGAATGGCACGAACATCATCTACGACAGTAATTTTAAAACCGATAATGTCAATTGTGACATCACTGATGATGTCATAATTGATTTTGACCATCTTTTCAATACTGTAAAATTGACGCTTCTGAACTCACGAATGGCACGGACATCATCTACGACAGTAATTTTAAAACCGATAATGTCAATTGTGACATCACTGATGATGTCATAATTGATTTCGACCATCTTTTCAAAACTGTAAAATTGACGCTTCTGAACTCACGAATGGCACGGACATCATCTACGACAGTAATTTTAAAACCAATAATGTCAATTGTGACATCACTGATGATGTCATAATTGATTTTGACCTTCTTTTCAAAACTGTAAAATTGACGCTTCTGAACTCACGGATGGCACGGACATCATCTACGACAGTAATTTTAAAACCGATAATGTCAATTGTGACATCACTGATGATGTCCTAATTGATTTTGACCATCTTTTCAAAACTGTAAAATTGACGCTTCTGAACTCACGAATGGCACGGACATCATCTACGACAGTAATTTTAAAACTGATAATGTCAATTGTGACATCACTGATGATGTCATAATTGATTTCGACCATCTTTTCAAAACTGTAAAATTGACGCTTCTGAACTCACGAATGGCACGAACATCATCTACGACAATAATTTTAAAACCGATAATGTCAATTGTGACATCACTGATGATGTCATAATTGATTTCGACCATCTTTTCAAAACTGTAAAATTGACGCTTCTGAACTCACGAATGGCACGGACATCATCTACGACAGTAATTTTAAAACTGATAATGTCAATTGTGACATCACTGATGATGTCATAATTGATTTTGACCATCTTTTCAAAACTGTAAAATTGACGCTTCTGAACTCACGAATGGCACGAACATCATCTACGACAGTAATTTTAAAACCGATAATGTCAATTGTGACATCACTGATGATGTCATAATTGATTTCGACCATCTTTTCAAAACTGTAAAATTGACGCTTCTGAACTCACGAATGGCACGAACATCATCTACGACAGTAATTTTAAAACCGATAATGTCAATTGTGACATCACTGATGATGTCATAATTGATTTTGACCATCTTTTCAAAACTGTAAAATTGACGCTTCTGAACTCACGAATGGCACGGACATCATCTACGACAGTAATTTTAAAACCGATAATGTCAATTGTGACATCACTGATGATGTCATAATTGATTTCGACCATCTTTTCAAAACTGTAAAATTGACGCTTCTGAACTCACGAATGGCACGGACATCATCTACGACAGTAATTTTAAAACCAATAATGTCAATTGTGACATCACTGATGATGTCATAATTGATTTTGACCTTCTTTTCAAAACTGTAAAATTGACACTTCTGAACTCACGGATGGCACGGACATCATCTACGACAGTAATTTTAAAACCGATAATGTCAATTGTGACATCACTGATGATGTCCTAATTGATTTTGACCATCTTTTCAAAACTGTAAAATTGACGCTTCTGAACTCACGAATGGCACGGACATCATCTACGACAGTAATTTTAAAACTGATAATGTCAATTGTGACATCACTGATGATGTCATAATTGATTTCGACCATCTTTTCAAAACTGTAAAATTGACGCTTCTGAACTCACGAATGGCACGAACATCATCTACGACAGTAATTTTAAAACCGATAATGTCAATTGTGACATCACTGATGATGTCATAATTGATTTCGACCATCTTTTCAAAACTGTAAAATTGACGCTTCTGAACTCACGAATGGCACGAACATCATCTACGACAGTAATTTTAAAACCGATAATGTCAATTGTGACATCACTGATGATGTCATAATTGATTTTGACCATCTTTTCAAAACTGTAAAATTGACGCTTCTGAACTCACGAATGGCACGGACATCATCTACGACAGTAATTTGAAAACTGATAATGTCAATTGTGACATCACTGATGATGTCATAATTGATTTCGACCATCTTTTCAAAACTGTAAAATTGACGCTTCTGAACTCACGAATGGCACGAACATCATCTACGACAGTAATTTTAAAACCGATAATGTCAATTGTGACATCACTGATGATGTCATAATTGATTTCGATCATCTTTTCAAAACTGTAAAATTGACGCTTCTGAACTTACGAATGGCACGAACATCATCTACGACAGTAATTTTAAAACCGATAATGTCAATTGTGACATCACTGATGATGTCATAATTGATTTTGACCATCTTTTCAATACTGTAAAATTGACGCTTCTGAACTCACGAATGGCACGGACATCATCTACGACAGTAATTTTAAAACCGATAATGTCAATTGTGACATCACTGATGATGTCATAATTGATTTCGACCATCTTTTCAAAACTGTAAAATTGACGCTTCTGAACTCACGAATGGCACGGACATCATCTACGACAGTAATTTTAAAACCAATAATGTCAATTGTGACATCACTGATGATGTCATAATTGATTTTGACCTTCTTTTCAAAACTGTAAAATTGACGCTTCTGAACTCACGGATGGCACGGACATCATCTACGACAGTAATTTTAAAACCGATAATGTCAATTGTGACATCACTGATGATGTCCTAATTGATTTTGACCATCTTTTCAAAACTGTAAAATTGACGCTTCTGAACTCACGAATGGCACGGACATCATCTACGACAGTAATTTTAAAACTGATAATGTCAATTGTGACATCACTGATGATGTCATAATTGATTTCGACCATCTTTTCAAAACTGTAAAATTGACGCTTCTGAACTCACGAATGGCACGAACATCATCTACGACAATAATTTTAAAACCGATAATGTCAATTGTGACATCACTGATGATGTCATAATTGATTTCGACCATCTTTTCAAAACTGTAAAATTGACGCTTCTGAACTCACGAATGGCACGGACATCATCTACGACAGTAATTTTAAAACTGATAATGTCAATTGTGACATCACTGATGATGTCATAATTGATTTTGACCATCTTTTCAAAACTGTAAAATTGACGCTTCTGAACTCACGAATGGCACGAACATCATCTACGACAGTAATTTTAAAACCGATAATGTCAATTGTGACATCACTGATGATGTCATAATTGATTTCGACCATCTTTTCAAAACTGTAAAATTGACGCTTCTGAACTCACGAATGGCACGAACATCATCTACGACAGTAATTTTAAAACCGATAATGTCAATTGTGACATCACTGATGATGTCATAATTGATTTTGACCATCTTTTCAAAACTGTAAAATTGACGCTTCTGAACTCACGAATGGCACGGACATCATCTACGACAGTAATTTTAAAACCGATAATGTCAATTGTGACATCACTGATGATGTCATAATTGATTTCGACCATCTTTTCAAAACTGTAAAATTGACGCTTCTGAACTCACGAATGGCACGGACATCATCTACGACAGTAATTTTAAAACCAATAATGTCAATTGTGACATCACTGATGATGTCATAATTGATTTTGACCTTCTTTTCAAAACTGTAAAATTGACACTTCTGAACTCACGGATGGCACGGACATCATCTACGACAGTAATTTTAAAACCGATAATGTCAATTGTGACATCACTGATGATGTCCTAATTGATTTTGACCATCTTTTCAAAACTGTAAAATTGACGCTTCTGAACTCACGAATGGCACGGACATCATCTACGACAGTAATTTTAAAACTGATAATGTCAATTGTGACATCACTGATGATGTCATAATTGATTTCGACCATCTTTTCAAAACTGTAAAATTGACGCTTCTGAACTCACGAATGGCACGAACATCATCTACGACAGTAATTTTAAAACCGATAATGTCAATTGTGACATCACTGATGATGTCATAATTGATTTCGACCATCTTTTCAAAACTGTAAAATTGACGCTTCTGAACTCACGAATGGCACGAACATCATCTACGACAGTAATTTTAAAACCGATAATGTCAATTGTGACATCACTGATGATGTCATAATTGATTTCTACCATCTTTTCGAAACTGTAAAATTGACGCTTCTGAACTCACGAATGGCACGGACATCATCTACGACAGTAATTTTAAAACTGATAATGTCAATTGTGACATTACTGATGATGTCATAATTGATTTCGACCATCTTTTCAAAACTGTAAAATTGACGCTTCTGAACTCACGAATGGCACGAACATCATCTACGACAGTAATTTTAAAACCGATAATGTCAATTGTGACATCACTGATGATGTCATAATTGATTTTGACCATCTTTTCGAAACTGTAAAATTGACGCTTCTGAACTCAGGAATGGCACGGACATCATCTACGACAGTAATTTTAAAACCGATAATGATAATTGTCACATCACTGATGATGTCATAATTGATTTTGACCATCTTTTCAAAACTGTAAAATTGACGCTTCTGAACTCACGAATGGCACGAACATCATCTACGACAGTAATTTTAAAACCGATAATGTCAATTGTGACATCACTGATGATGTCATAATTGATTTCTACCATCTTTTCAAAACTGTTAAATTGACGCTTCTGAACTCACGAATGGCACGGACATCATCTACGACAGTAATTTTAAAACCGATAATGTCAATTGTGACATCACTGATGATGTCATAATTGATTTCGACCATCTTTTCAAAACTGTAAAATTGACGCTTCTGAACTCACGAATGGCACGAACATCATCTACGACAGTAATTTTAAAACCGATAATGTCAATTGTGACATCACTGATGATGTCATAATTGATTTTGACCATCTTTTCGAAACTGTAAAATTGACGCTTCTGAACTCAGGAATGGCACGGACATCATCTACGACAGTAATTTTAAAACCGATAATGATAATTGTCACATCACTGATGATGTCATAATTGATTTCGACCATCTTTTCAAAACTGTAAAATTGACGCTTCTGAACTCACGAATGGCACGAACATCATCTACGACAGTAATTTTAAAACCGATAATGTCAATTGTGACATCACTGATGATGTCATAATTGATTTTGACCATCTTTTCGAAACTGTAAAATTGACGCTTCTGAACTCACGAATGGCACGGACATCATATACGACAGTAATTTTAAAACCGATAATGTCAATTGTCACATCACTGATGATGTCATAATTGATTTCGACCATCTTTTCAAAACTGTAAAATTGACGCTTCTGAACTCACGAATGGCACGGACATCATCTGCGACAGTAATTTTAAAACCAATAATGTCAATTGTGACATCACTGATGATGTCATAATTGATTTTGACCTTCTTTTCAAAACTGTAAAATTGACGCTTCTGAACTCACGGATGGCACGGACATCATCTACGACAGTAATTTTAAAACCGATAATGTCAATTGTGACATCACTGATGATGTCCTAATTGATTTTGACCATCTTTTCAAAACTGTAAAATTGACGCTTCTGAACTCACGAATGGCACGGACATCATCTACGACAGTAATTTTAAAACTGATAATGTCAATTGTGACATCACTGATGATGTCATAATTGATTTCGACCATCTTTTCAAAACTGTAAAATTGACGCTTCTGAACTCACGAATGGCACGGACATCATCTACGACAGTAATTTTAAAACCAATAATGTCAATTGTGACATCACTGATGATGTCATAATTGATTTGGACCTTCTTTTCAAAACTGTAAAATTGACGCTTCTGAACTCACGGATGGCACGGACATCATCTACGACAGTAATTTTAAAACCGATAATGTCAATTGTGACATCACTGATGATGTCCTAATTGATTTTGACCATCTTTTCAAAACTGTAAAATTGACGCTTCTGAACTCACGAATGGCACGGACATCATCTACGACAGTAATTTTAAAACTGATAATGTCAATTGTGACATCACTGATGATGTCATAATTGATTTCGACCATCTTTTCAAAACTGTAAAATTGACGCTTCTGAACTCACGAATGGCACGAACATCATCTACGACAGTAATTTTAAAACCGATAATGTCAATTGTGACATCACTGATGATGTCATAATTGATTTCGACCATCTTTTCAAAACTGTAAAATTGACGCTTCTGAACTCACGAATGGCACGAACATCATCTACGACAGTAATTTTAAAACTTATAATGTCAATTGTGACATCACTGATGATGTCATAATTGATTTCGACCATCTCTTCAAAACTGTAAAATTGACGCTTCTGAACTCACGAATGGCACGAACATCATCTACGACAGTAATTTTAAAACCGATAATGTCAATTGTGACATCACTGATGATGTCATAATTGATTTCGACCATCTTTTCAAAACTGTAAAATTGACGCTTCTGAACTCACGAATGGCACGGACATCATCTACGACAGTAATTTTAAAACCAATAATGTCAATTGTGACATCACTGATGATGTCATAATTGATTTTGACCTTCTTTTCAAAACTGTAAAATTGACGCTTCTGAACTCACGGATGGCACGGACATCATCTACGACAGTAATTTTAAAACCGATAATGTCAATTGTGACATCACTGATGATGTCATAATTGATTTTGACCATCTTTTCAAAACTGTAAAATTGACGCTTCTGAACTCACGAATGGCACGGACATCATCTACGACAGTAATTTGAAAACTGATAATGTCAATTGTGACATCACTGATGATGTCATAATTGATTTCGACCATCTTTTCAAAACTGTAAAATTGACGCTTCTGAACTCACGAATGGCACGAACATCATCTACGACAGTAATTTTAAAACCGATAATGTCAATTGTGACATCACTGATGATGTCATAATTGATTTCGATCATCTTTTCAAAACTGTAAAATTGACGCTTCTGAACTTACGAATGGCACGAACATCATCTACGACAGTAATTTTAAAACCGATAATGTCAATTGTGACATCACTGATGATGTCATAATTGATTTTGACCATCTTTTCAATACTGTAAAATTGACGCTTCTGAACTCACGAATGGCACGGACATCATCTACGACAGTAATTTTAAAACCGATAATGTCAATTGTGACATCACTGATGATGTCATAATTGATTTCGACCATCTTTTCAAAACTGTAAAATTGACGCTTCTGAACTCACGAATGGCACGGACATCATCTACGACAGTAATTTTAAAACCAATAATGTCAATTGTGACATCACTGATGATGTCATAATTGATTTTGACCTTCTTTTCAAAACTGTAAAATTGACGCTTCTGAACTCACGGATGGCACGGACATCATCTACGACAGTAATTTTAAAACCGATAATGTCAATTGTGACATCACTGATGATGTCCTAATTGATTTTGACCATCTTTTCAAAACTGTAAAATTGACGCTTCTGAACTCACGAATGGCACGGACATCATCTACGACAGTAATTTTAAAACTGATAATGTCAATTGTGACATCACTGATGATGTCATAATTGATTTCGACCATCTTTTCAAAACTGTAAAATTGACGCTTCTGAACTCACGAATGGCACGAACATCATCTACGACAATAATTTTAAAACCGATAATGTCAATTGTGACATCACTGATGATGTCATAATTGATTTCGACCATCTTTTCAAAACTGTAAAATTGACGCTTCTGAACTCACGAATGGCACGGACATCATCTACGACAGTAATTTTAAAACTGATAATGTCAATTGTGACATCACTGATGATGTCATAATTGATTTTGACCATCTTTTCAAAACTGTAAAATTGACGCTTCTGAACTCACGAATGGCACGAACATCATCTACGACAGTAATTTTAAAACCGATAATGTCAATTGTGACATCACTGATGATGTCATAATTGATTTCGACCATCTTTTCAAAACTGTAAAATTGACGCTTCTGAACTCACGAATGGCACGAACATCATCTACGACAGTAATTTTAAAACCGATAATGTCAATTGTGACATCACTGATGATGTCATAATTGATTTTGACCATCTTTTCAAAACTGTAAAATTGACGCTTCTGAACTCACGAATGGCACGGACATCATCTACGACAGTAATTTTAAAACCGATAATGTCAATTGTGACATCACTGATGATGTCATAATTGATTTCGACCATCTTTTCAAAACTGTAAAATTGACGCTTCTGAACTCACGAATGGCACGGACATCATCTACGACAGTAATTTTAAAACCAATAATGTCAATTGTGACATCACTGATGATGTCATAATTGATTTTGACCTTCTTTTCAAAACTGTAAAATTGACACTTCTGAACTCACGGATGGCACGGACATCATCTACGACAGTAATTTTAAAACCGATAATGTCAATTGTGACATCACTGATGATGTCCTAATTGATTTTGACCATCTTTTCAAAACTGTAAAATTGACGCTTCTGAACTCACGAATGGCACGGACATCATCTACGACAGTAATTTTAAAACTGATAATGTCAATTGTGACATCACTGATGATGTCATAATTGATTTCGACCATCTTTTCAAAACTGTAAAATTGACGCTTCTGAACTCACGAATGGCACGAACATCATCTACGACAGTAATTTTAAAACCGATAATGTCAATTGTGACATCACTGATGATGTCATAATTGATTTCGACCATCTTTTCAAAACTGTAAAATTGACGCTTCTGAACTCACGAATGGCACGAACATCATCTACGACAGTAATTTTAAAACCGATAATGTCAATTGTGACATCACTGATGATGTCATAATTGATTTCTACCATCTTTTCGAAACTGTAAAATTGACGCTTCTGAACTCACGAATGGCACGGACATCATCTACGACAGTAATTTTAAAACTGATAATGTCAATTGTGACATTACTGATGATGTCATAATTGATTTCGACCATCTTTTCAAAACTGTAAAATTGACGCTTCTGAACTCACGAATGGCACGAACATCATCTACGACAGTAATTTTAAAACCGATAATGTCAATTGTGACATCACTGATGATGTCATAATTGATTTTGACCATCTTTTCGAAACTGTAAAATTTACGCTTCTGAACTCAGGAATGGCACGGACATCATCTACGACAGTAATTTTAAAACCGATAATGATAATTGTCACATCACTGATGATGTCATAATTGATTTTGACCATCTTTTCAAAACTGTAAAATTGATGCTTCTGAACTCACGAATGGCACGAACATCATCTACGACAGTAATTTTAAAACCGATAATGTCAATTGTGACATCACTGATGATGTCATAATTGATTTCTACCATCTTTTCAAAACTGTTAAATTGACGCTTCTGAACTCACGAATGGCACGGACATCATCTACGACAGTAATTTTAAAACCGATAATGTCAATTGTGACATCACTGATGATGTCATAATTGATTTCGACCATCTTTTCAAAACTGTAAAATTGACGCTTCTGAACTCACGAATGGCACGAACATCATCTACGACAGTAATTTTAAAACCGATAATGTCAATTGTGACATCACTGATGATGTCATAATTGATTTTGACCATCTTTTCGAAACTGTAAAATTGACGCTTCTGAACTCAGGAATGGCACGGACATCATCTACGACAGTAATTTTAAAACCGATAATGATAATTGTCACATCACTGATGATGTCATAATTGATTTCGACCATCTTTTCAAAACTGTAAAATTGACGCTTCTGAACTCACGAATGGCACGAACATCATCTACGACAGTAATTTTAAAACCGATAATGTCAATTGTGACATCACTGATGATGTCATAATTGATTTTGACCATCTTTTCGAAACTGTAAAATTGACGCTTCTGAACTCACGAATGGCACGGACATCATATACGACAGTAATTTTAAAACCGATAATGTCAATTGTCACATCACTGATGATGTCATAATTGATTTCGACCATCTTTTCAAAACTGTAAAATTGACGCTTCTGAACTCACGAATGGCACGGACATCATCTGCGACAGTAATTTTAAAACCAATAATGTCAATTGTGACATCACTGATGATGTCATAATTGATTTTGACCTTCTTTTCAAAACTGTAAAATTGACGCTTCTGAACTCACGGATGGCACGGACATCATCTACGACAGTAATTTTAAAACCGATAATGTCAATTGTGACATCACTGATGATGTCCTAATTGATTTTGACCATCTTTTCAAAACTGTAAAATTGACGCTTCTGAACTCACGAATGGCACGGACATCATCTACGACAGTAATTTTAAAACTGATAATGTCAATTGTGACATCACTGATGATGTCATAATTGATTTCGACCATCTTTTCAAAACTGTAAAATTGACGCTTCTGAACTCACGAATGGCACGGACATCATCTACGACAGTAATTTTAAAACCAATAATGTCAATTGTGACATCACTGATGATGTCATAATTGATTTGGACCTTCTTTTCAAAACTGTAAAATTGACGCTTCTGAACTCACGGATGGCACGGACATCATCTACGACAGTAATTTTAAAACCGATAATGTCAATTGTGACATCACTGATGATG
The DNA here is from genome assembly GCF_055691185.1 of Crinia signifera. NCBI lineage: Eukaryota > Metazoa > Chordata > Amphibia > Anura > Myobatrachidae > Crinia > Crinia signifera. The sequence continues at coordinate 100,254 of NW_028142182.1, read as the reverse complement.
TCCTAATTGATTTTGACCATCTTTTCAAAACTGTAAAATTGACGCTTCTGAACTCACGAATGGCACGGACATCATCTACGACAGTAATTTTAAAACCGATAATGTCAATTGTGACATCACTGATGATGTCATAATTGATTTCGACCATCTTTTCAAAACTGTAAAATTGACGCTTCTGAACTCACGAATGGCACGAACATCATCTACGACAGTAATTTTAAAACCGATAATGTCAATTGTGACATCACTGATGATGTCATAATTGATTTCGACCATCTTTTCAAAACTGTAAAATTGACGCTTCTGAACTAACGAATGGCACGAACATCATCTACGACAGTAATTTTAAAACCGATAATGTCAATTGTGACATCACTGATGATGTCATAATTGATTTTGACCATCTTTTCAAAACTGTAAAATTGACGCTTCTGAACTCACGAATGGCACGGACATCATCTACGACAGTAATTTTAAAACCGATAATGTCAATTATGACATCACTGATGATGTCATAATTGATTTCGACCATCTTTTCAAAACTGTAAAATTGACGCTTCTGAACTCACGAATGGCACGGACATCATCTACGACAGTAATTTTAAAACCAATAATGACAATTGTGACATCACTGATGATGTCATATTTGATTTTGACCTTCTTTTCAAAACTGTAAAATTGACGCTTCTGAACTCACGGATGGCACGGACATCATCTACGACAGTAATTTTAAAACCGATAATGTCAATTGTGACATCACTGATGATGTCATAATTGATTTTGACCATCTTTTCAATACTGTAAAATTGACGCTTCTGAACTCACGAATGGCACGAACATCATCTACGACAGTAATTTTAAAACCGATAATGTCAATTGTGACATCACTGATGATGTCATAATTGATTTCGACCATCTTTTCAAAACTGTAAAATTGACGCTTCTGAACTCACGAATGGCACGAACATCATCTACGACAGTAATTTTAAAACCGATAATGTCAATTGTGACATCACTGATGATGTCATAATTGATTTCTACCATCTTTTCGAAACTGTAAAATTGACGCTTCTAAACTCACGAATGGCACGGACATCATCTACGACAGTAATTTTAAAACTGATAATGTCAATTGTGACATCACTGATGATGTCATAATTGATTTCGACCATCTTTTCAAAACTGTAAAATTGACGCTTCTGAACTCACGAATGGCACGAACATCATCTACGACAGTAATTTTAAAACCGATAATGTCAATTGTGACATCACTGATGATGTCATAATTGATTTTGACCATCTTTTCAAAACTGTAAAATTGACGCTTCTGAACTCACGAATGGCACGGACATCATCTACGACAGTAATTTTAAAACCGATAATGTCAATTGTGACATCACTGATGATGTCATAATTGATTTCGACCATCTTTTCAAAACTGAAAAATTTACGCTTCTGAACTCACGAATGGCACGGACATCATCTACGACAGTAATTTTAAAACCAATAATGTCAATTGTGACATCACTGATGATGTCCTAATTGATTTTGACTATCTTTTCAAAACTGTAAAATTGACGCTTCTGAACTCACGAATGGCACGGACATCATCTACGACAGTAATTTTAAAACTGATAATGTCAATTGTGACATCATTGATGATGTCATAATTGATTTCGACCATCTTTTCAAAACTGTAAAATTGACGCTTCTGAACTCACGAATGGCACGAACATCATCTACGACAATAATTTTAAAACCGATAATGTCAATTGTGACATCACTGATGATGTCATAATTGATTTCGACCATCTTTTCAAAACTGTAAAATTGACGCTTCTGAACTCACGAATGGCACGAACATCATCTACGACAGTAATTTTAAAACCGATAATGTCAATTGTGACATCACTCATGATGTCATAATTGATTTCTACCATCTTTTCGAAACTGTAAAATTGACGCTTCTGTACTCACGAATGGCACGGACATCATCTACGACAGTAATTTTAAAACTGATAATGTCAATTGTGACATCACTGATGATGTCATAATTGATTTCGACCATCTTTTCAAAACTGTAAAATTGACGCTTCTGAACTCACGAATGGCACGAACATCATCTACGACAGTAATTTTAAAACCGATAATGTCAATTGTGACATCACTGATGATGTCATAATTGATTTTGACCATCTTTTCAAAACTGTAAAATTGACGCTTCTGAACTCACGAATGGCACGGACATCATCTACGACAGTAATTTTAAAACCAATAATGTCAATTGTGACATCACTGATGATGTCATAATTGATTTTGACCTTCTTTTCAAAACTGTAAAATTGACGCTTCTGAACTCACGAATGGCACGGACATCATCTACGACAGTAATTTTAAAACTGATAATGTCAATTGTGACATCACTGATGATGTCATAATTGATTTTGACCATCTTTTCAAAACTGTAAAATTGACGCTTCTGAACTCACGAATGGCACGAACATCATCTACGACAGTAATTTTAAAACCGATAATGTCAATTGTGACATCACTGATGATGTCATAATTGATTTCGACCATCTTTTCAAAACTGTAAAATTGACGCTTCTGAACTCACGAATGGCACGAACATCATCTACGACAGTAATTTTAAAACCGATAATGTCAATTGTGACATCACTGATGATGTCATAATTGATTTTGACCATCTTTTCAAAACTGTAAAATTGACGCTTCTGAACTCACGAATGGCACGGACATCATCTACGACAGTAATTTTAAAACCGATAATGTCAATTGTGACATCACTGATGATGTCATAATTGATTTCGACCATCTTTTCAAAACTGTAAAATTGACGCTTCTGAACTCACGAATGGCACGGACATCATCTACGACAGTAATTTTAAAACCTATAATGTCAATTGTGACATCACTGATGATGTCATAATTGATTTTGACCTTCTTTTCAAAACTGTAAAATTGACGCTTCTGAACTCACGGATGGCACGGACATCATCTACGACAGTGATTTTAAAACCGATAATGTCAATTGTGACATCACTGATGATGTCATAATTGATTTTGACCATCTTTTCAAAACTGTAAAATTGACGCTTCTGAACTCACGAATGGCACGGACATCATCTACGACAGTAATTTTAAAACTGATAATGTCAATTGTGACATCACTGATGATGTCATAATTGATTTCGACCATCTTTTCAAAACTGTAAAATTGACGCTTCTGAACTCACGAATGGCACGGACATCATCTACGACAGTAATTTTAAAACCGATAATGTCAATTGTGACATCACTGATGATGTCATAATTGATTTCTACCATCCTTTCGAAACTGTAAAATTGACGCTTCTGAACTCACGAATGGCACGGACATCATCTACGACAGTAATTTTAAAACTGATAATGTCAATTGTGACATCACTGATGATGTCATAATTGATTTCGACCATCTTTTCAAAACTGTAAAATTGACGCTTCTGAACTCACGAATGGCACGAACATCATCTACAACAGTAATTTTAAAACCGATAATGTCAATTGTGACATCACTGATGATGTCATAATTGATTTTGACCATCTTTTCAAAACTGTAAAATTGACGCTTCTGAACTCACGAATGGCACGAACATCATCTACGACAGTAATTTTAAAACCGATAATGTCAATTGTGACATCACTGATGATGTCATAATTGATTTCTACCATCTTTTCAAAACTGTAAAATTGACGCTTCTGAACTCACGAATGGCACGGACATCATCTATGACAGTAATTTTAAAACTGATAATGTCAATTGTGACATCACTGATGATGTCATAATTGATTTCGACCATCTTTTCAAAACTGTAAAATTGACGCTTCTGAACTCACGAATGGCACGAACATCATCTACGACAGTAATTTTAAAACCGATAATGTCAATTGTGACATCACTGATGATGTCATAATTGATTTTGACCATCTTTTCGAAACTGTAAAATTGACGCTTCTGAACTCACGAATGGCACGAACATCATCTACGACAGTAATTTTAAAACCGATAATGTCAATTGTGACATCACTGATGATGTCATAATTGATTTCGACCATCTTTTCAAAACTGTAAAATTGACGCTTCTGAACTCACGAATGGCACGAACATCATCTACGACAGTAATTTTAAAACCGATAATGTCAATTGTGACATCACTGATGATGTCATAATTGATTTCTACCATCTTTTCGAAACTGTAAAATTGACGCTTCTGAACTCACGAATGGCACGGACATCATCTACGACAGTAATTTTAAAACTGATAATGTCAATTGTGACATCACTGATGATGTCATAATTGATTTCGACCATCTTTTCAAAACTGTAAAATTGACGCTTCTGAACTCACGAATGGCACGAACATCATCTACGACAGTAATTTTAAAACCGATAATGTCAATTGTGACATCACTGATGATGTCATAATTGATTTCGACCATCTTTTCAAAACTGTAAAATTGACGCTTCTGAACTCACGAATGGCACGAACATCATCTACGACAGTAATTTTAAAACCGATAATGTCAATTGTGACATCACTGATGATGTCATAATTGATTTCTACCATCTTTTCGAAACTGTAAAATTGACGCTTCTGAACTCACGAATGGCACGGACATCATCTACGACAGTAATTTTAAAACTGATAATGTCAATTGTGACATCACTGATGATGTCATAATTGATTTCGACCATCTTTTCAAAACTGTAAAATTGACGCTTCTGAACTCACGAATGGCACGAACATCATCTACGACAGTAATTTTAAAACCGATAATGTCAATTGTGACATCACTGATGATGTCATAATTGATTTTGACCATCTTTTCAAAACTGTAAAATTGACGCTTCTGAACTCACGAATGGCACGAACATCATCTACGACAGTAATTTTAAAACCGATAATGTCAATTGTGACATCACTGATGATGTCATAATTGATTTCTACCATCTTTTCAAAACTGTAAAATTGACGCTTCTGAACTCACGAATGGCACGGACATCATCTACGACAGTAATTTTAAAACCGATAATGTCAATTGTGACATCACTGATGATGTCATAATTGATTTCGACCATCTTTTCAAAACTGTAAAATTGACGCTTCTGAACTCACGAATGGCATGAACATCATCTACGACAGTAATTTTAAAACCGATAATGTCAATTGTGACATCACTGATGATGTCATAATTGATTTTGACCATCTTTTCGAAACTGTAAAATTGACGCTTCTGAACTCACGAATGGCACGGACATCATCTACGACAGTAATTTTAAAACTGATAATGTCAATTGTGACATCACTGATGATGTCATAATTGATTTCGACCATCTTTTCAAAACTGTAAAATTGACGCTTCTGAACTCACGAATGGCACGAACATCATCTACGACAGTAATTTTAAAACCGATAATGTCAATTGTGACATCACTGATGATGTCATAATTGATTTCTACCATCTTTTCGAAACTGTAAAATTGACGCTTCTGAACTCACGAATGGCACGGACATCATCTACGACAGTAATTTTAAAACCAATAATGTCAATTGTGACATCACTGATGATGTCATAATTGATTTTGACCTTCTTTTCAAAACTGTAAAATTGACGCTTCTGAACTCACGAATGGCACGGACATCATCTACGACAGTAACTTTAAAACTGATAATGTCAATTGTGACATCACTGATGATGTCATAATTGATTTTGACCATCTTTTCAAAACTGTAAAATTGACGCTTCTGAACTCACGAATGGCACGAACATCATCTACGACAGTAATTTTAAAACCGATAATGTCAATTGTGACATCACTGATGATGTCATAATTGATTTCGACCATCTTTTCAAAACTGTAAAATTGACGCTTCTGAACTCACGAATGGCACGAACATCATCTACGACAGTAATTTTAAAACCGATAATGTCAATTGTGACATCACTGATGATGTCATAATTGATTTTGACCTTCTTTTCAAAACTGTAAAATTGACGCTTCTGAACTCACGGATGGCACGGACATCATCTACGACAGTAATTTTAAAACCGATAATGTCAATTGTGACATCACTGATGATGTCATAATTGATTTTGACCATCTTTTCAATACTGTAAAATTGACGCTTCTGAACTCACGAATGGCACGAACATCATCTACGACAGTAATTTTAAAACCGATAATGTCAATTGTGACATCACTGATGATGTCATAATTGATTTCGACCATCTTTTCAAAACTGTAAAATTGACGCTTCTGAATTTACGAATGGCACGAACATCATCTACGACAGTCATTTTAAAACCGATAATGTCAATTGTGACATCACTGATGATGTCATAATTGATTTCTACCATCTTTTCGAAACTGTAAAATTGACGCTTCTAAACTCACGAATGGCACGGACATCATCTACGACAGTAATTTTAAAACTGATAATGTCAATTGTGACATCACTGATGATGTCATAATTGATTTCGACCATCTTTTCAAAACTGTAAAATTGACGCTTCTGAACTCACGAATGGCACGAACATCATCTACGACAGTAATTTTAAAACCAATAATGTCAATTGTGACATCACTGATGATGTCATAATTGATTTTGACCTTCTTTTCAAAACTGTAAATTTGACGCTTCTAAACTCACGAATGGCACGGACATCATCTACGACAGTAATTTTAAAACTGATAATGTCAATTGTGACATCACTGATGATGTCATAATTGATTTCGACCATCTTTTCAAAACTGTAAAATTGACGCTTCTGAACTCACGAATGGCACGGACATCATCTACGACAGTAATTTTAAAACCAATAATGTCAATTGTGACATCACTGATGATGTCATAATTGATTTTGACCTTCTTTTCAAAACTGTAAAATTGACGCTTCTGAACTCACGGATGGCACGGACATCATCTATGACAGTAATTTTAAAACCGATAATGTCAATTGTGACATCACTGATGATGTCATAATTGATTTTGACCATCTTTTCAATACTGTAAAATTGACGCTTCTGAACTCACGAATGGCACGAACATCATCTACGACAGTAATTTTAAAACCGATAATGTCAATTGTGACATCACTGATGATGTCATAATTGATTTCGACCATCTTTTCAAAACTGTAAAATTGACGCTTCTGAACTCACGAATGGCACGAACATCATCTACGACAGTAATTTTAAAACCGATAATGTCAATTGTGACATCACTGATGATGTCATAATTGATTTCTACCATCTTTTCGAAACTGTAAAATTGACGCTTCTAAACTCACGAATGGCACGGACATCATCTACGACAGTAATTTTAAAACCGATAATGTCAATTGTGACATCACTGATGATGTCATAATTGATTTCGACCATCTTTTCAAAACTGTAAAATTGACGCTTCTGAACTCACGAATGGCACGGACATCATCTACGACAGTAATTTTAAAACCGATAATGTCAATTGTGACATCACTGATGATGTCATAATTGATTTTGACCATCTTTTGAAAACTGTAAAATTGACGCTTCTGAACTCACGAATGGCACGAACATCATCTACGACAGTAATTTTAAAACCGATAATGTCAATTGTGACATCACTGATGATGTCATAATTGATTTTGACCATCTTTTCGAAACTGTAAAATTGACGTTTCTGAACTCACGAATGGCACGGACATCATCTACGACAGTAATTTTAAAACCGATAATGTCAATTGTGACATCACTGATGATGTCATAATTGATTTCGACCATCTTTTCAAAACTGTAAAATTGACGCTTCTGAACTCACGAATGGCACGAACATCATCTACGACAGTAATTTTAAAACCGATAATGTCAATTGTGACATCACTGATGATGTCATAATTGATTTTGACCATCTTTTCGAAACTGTAAAATTGACGCTTCTGAACTCACGAATGGCACGGACATCATCTACGACAGAAATTTTAAAACCGATAATGTCAATTGTGACATCACTGATGATGTCATAATTGATTTCGACCATCTTTTCAAAACTGTAAAATTGACGCTTCTGAACTCACGAATGGCACGAACATCATCTACGACAGTAATTTTAAAACCGATAATGTCAATTGTGACATCACTGATGATGTCATAATTGATTTTGACCATCTTTTCGAAACTGTAAAATTGACGCTTCTGAACTCACGAATGGCACGGACATCATCTACGACAGTAATTTTAAAACCGATAATGTCAATTGTGACATCACTGATGAGGTCATAATTGATTTCGACCATCTTTTCAAAACTGTAAAATTGACGCTTCTGAACTCACGGATGGCACGGACATCATCTACGACAGTAATTTTAAAACCGATAATGTCAATTGTGACATCACTGATGATGTCATAATTGATTTTGACCATCTTTTCAAAACTGTAAAATTGACGCTTCTGAACTCACGAATGGCACGGACATCATCTACGACAGTAATTTTAAAACTGATAATGTCAATTGTGACATCACTGATGATGTCATAATTGATTTCGACCATCTTTTCAAAACTGTAAAATTGACGCTTCTGTACTCACGAATGGCACGAACATCATCTACGACAGTAATTTTAAAACCGATAATGTCAATTGTGACATCACTGATGATGTCATAATTGATTTCGACCATCTTTTCAAAACTGTAAAATTGACGCTTCTGAACTCACGAATGGCACGAACATCATCTACGACAGTAATTTTAAAACCGATAATGTCAATTGTGACATCACTGATGATGTCATAATTGATTTTGACCATCTTTTCAAAACTGTAAAATTGACGCTTCTGAACTCACGAATGGCACGGACATCATCTACGACAGTAATTTTAAAACCGATAATGTCAATTGTGACATCACTGATGATGTCATAATTGATTTCGACCATCTTTTCAAAACTTTAAAATTGACGCTTCTGAATCACGAATGGCACGGACATCATCTACGACAGTAATTTTAAAACCAATAATGTCAATTGTGACATCACTGATGATGTCATAATTGATTTTGACCTTCTTTTCAAAACTGTAAAATTGACGCTTCTGAACTCACGGATGGCATGGACATCATCTACGACAGTAATTTTAAAACCGATAATGTCAATTGTGACATCACTGATGATGTCCTAATTGATTTTGACCATCTTTTCAAAACTGTAAAATTGACGCTTCTGAACTCACGAATGGCACGGACATCATCTACGACAGTAATTTTAAAACTGATAATGTCAATTGTGACATCACTGATGATGTCATAATTGATTTCGACCATCTTTTCAAAACTGTAAAATTGACGCTTCTGAATTTACGAATGGCACGAACATCATCTACGACAGTCATTTTAAAACCGATAATGTCAATTGTGACATCACTGATGATGTCATAATTGATTTCTACCATCTTTTCGAAACTGTAAAATTGACGCTTCTAAACTCACGAATGGCACGGACATCATCTACGACAGTAATTTTAAAACTGATAATGTCAATTGTGACATCACTGATGATGTCATAATTGATTTCGACCATCTTTTCAAAACTGTAAAATTGACGCTTCTGAACTCACGAATGGCACGAACATCATCTACGACAGTAATTTTAAAACCAATAATGTCAATTGTGACATCACTGATGATGTCATAATTGATTTTGACCTTCTTTTCAAAACTGTAAATTTGACGCTTCTAAACTCACGAATGGCACGGACATCATCTACGACAGTAATTTTAAAACTGATAATGTCAATTGTGACATCACTGATGATGTCATAATTGATTTCGACCATCTTTTCAAAACTGTAAAATTGACGCTTCTGAACTCACGAATGGCACGGACATCATCTACGACAGTAATTTTAAAACCAATAATGTCAATTGTGACATCACTGATGATGTCATAATTGATTTTGACCTTCTTTTCAAAACTGTAAAATTGACGCTTCTGAACTCACGGATGGCACGGACATCATCTACGACAGTAATTTTAAAACCGATAATGTCAATTGTGACATCACTGATGATGTCATAATTGATTTTGACCATCTTTTCAATACTGTAAAATTGACGCTTCTGAACTCACGAATGGCACGAACATCATCTACGACAGTAATTTTAAAACCGATAATGTCAATTGTGACATCACTGATGATGTCATAATTGATTTCGACCATCTTTTCAAAACTGTAAAATTGACGCTTCTGAACTCACGAATGGCACGAACATCATCTACGACAGTAATTTTAAAACCGATAATGTCAATTGTGACATCACTGATGATGTCATAATTGATTTCTACCATCTTTTCGAAACTGTAAAATTGAGGCTTCTAAACTCACGAATGGCACGGACATCATCTACGACAGTAATTTTAAAACTGATAATGTCAATTGTGACATCACTGATGATGTCATAATTGATTTCGACCATCTTTTCAAAACTGTAAAATTGACGCTTCTGAACTCACGAATGGCACGAACATCATCTACGACAGTAATTTTAAAACCGATAATGTCAATTGTGACATCACTGATGATGTCATAATTGATTTTGACCATCTTTTCAAAACTGTAAAATTGACGCTTCTGAACTCACGAATGGCACGAACATCATCTACGACAGTAATTTTAAAACCGATAATGTCAATTGTGACATCACTGATGATGTCATAATTGATTTCTACCATCTTTTCAAAACTGTAAAATTGACGCTTCTGAACTCACGAATGGCACGGACATCATCTACGACAGTAATTTTAAAACCGATAATGTCAATTGTGACATCACTGATGATGTCATAATTGATTTTGACCATCTTTTGAAAACTGTAAAATTGACGCTTCTGAACTCACGAATGGCACGAACATCATCTACGACAGTAATTTTAAAACTGATAATGTCAATTGTGACATCACTGATGATGTCATAATTGATTTTGACCTTCTTTTCAAAACTGTAAAATTGACGCTTCTGAACTCACGGATGGCATGGACATCATCTACGACAGTAATTTTAAAACCGATAATGTCAATTGTGACATCACTGATGATGTCCTAATTGATTTTGACCATCTTTTCAAAACTGTAAAATTGACGCTTCTGAACTCACGAATGGCACGGACATCATCTACGACAGTAATTTTAAAACTGATAATGTCAATTGTGACATCACTGATGATGTCATAATTGATTTCGACCATCTTTTCAAAACTGTAAAATTGACGCTTCTGAATTTACGAATGGCACGAACATCATCTACGACAGTCATTTTAAAACCGATAATGTCAATTGTGACATCACTGATGATGTCATAATTGATTTCTACCATCTTTTCGAAACTGTAAAATTGACGCTTCTAAACTCACGAATGGCACGGACATCATCTACGACAGTAATTTTAAAACTGATAATGTCAATTGTGACATCACTGATGATGTCATAATTGATTTCGACCATCTTTTCAAAACTGTAAAATTGACGCTTCTGAACTCACGAATGGCACGAACATCATCTACGACAGTAATTTTAAAACCAATAATGTCAATTGTGACATCACTGATGATGTCATAATTGATTTTGACCTTCTTTTCAAAACTGTAAATTTGACGCTTCTAAACTCACGAATGGCACGGACATCATCTACGACAGTAATTTTAAAACTGATAATGTCAATTGTGACATCACTGATGATGTCATAATTGATTTCGACCATCTTTTCAAAACTGTAAAATTGACGCTTCTGAACTCACGAATGGCACGGACATCATCTACGACAGTAATTTTAAAACCAATAATGTCAATTGTGACATCACTGATGATGTCATAATTGATTTTGACCTTCTTTTCAAAACTGTAAAATTGACGCTTCTGAACTCACGGATGGCACGGACATCATCTACGACAGTAATTTTAAAACCGATAATGTCAATTGTGACATCACTGATGATGTCATAATTGATTTTGACCATCTTTTCAATACTGTAAAATTGACGCTTCTGAACTCACGAATGGCACGAACATCATCTACGACAGTAATTTTAAAACCGATAATGTCAATTGTGACATCACTGATGATGTCATAATTGATTTCGACCATCTTTTCAAAACTGTAAAATTGACGCTTCTGAACTCACGAATGGCACGAACATCATCTACGACAGTAATTTTAAAACCGATAATGTCAATTGTGACATCACTGATGATGTCATAATTGATTTCTACCATCTTTTCGAAACTGTAAAATTGAGGCTTCTAAACTCACGAATGGCACGGACATCATCTACGACAGTAATTTTAAAACTGATAATGTCAATTGTGACATCACTGATGATGTCATAATTGATTTCGACCATCTTTTCAAAACTGTAAAATTGACGCTTCTGAACTCACGAATGGCACGAACATCATCTACGACAGTAATTTTAAAACCGATAATGTCAATTGTGACATCACTGATGATGTCATAATTGATTTTGACCATCTTTTCAAAACTGTAAAATTGACGCTTCTGAACTCACGAATGGCACGAACATCATCTACGACAGTAATTTTAAAACCGATAATGTCAATTGTGACATCACTGATGATGTCATAATTGATTTCTACCATCTTTTCAAAACTGTAAAATTGACGCTTCTGAACTCACGAATGGCACGGACATCATCTACGACAGTAATTTTAAAACCGATAATGTCAATTGTGACATCACTGATGATGTCATAATTGATTTTGACCATCTTTTGAAAACTGTAAAATTGACGCTTCTGAACTCACGAATGGCACGAACATCATCTACGACAGTAATTTTAAAACCGATAATGTCAATTGTGACATCACTGATGATGTCATAATTGATTTTGACCATCTTTTCGAAACTGTAAAATTGACGCTTCTGAACTCACGAATGGCACGGACATCATCTACGACAGTAATTTTAAAACCGATAATGTCAATTGTGACATCACTGATGATGTCATAATTGATTTCGACCATCTTTTCAAAACTGTAAAATTGACGCTTCTGAACTCACGAATGGCACGAACATCATCTACGACAGTAATTTTAAAACCGATAATGTCAATTGTGACATCACTGATGATGTCATAATTGATTTTGACCATCTTTTCGAAACTGTAAAATTGACGCTTCTGAACTCACGAATGGCACGGACATCATCTACGACAGTAATTTTAAAACCGATAATGTCAATTGTGACATCACTGATGATGTCATAATTGATTTCGACCATCTTTTCAAAACTGTAAAATTGACGCTTCTGAACTCACGAATGGCACGAACATCATCTACGACAGTAATTTTAAAACCGATAATGTCAATTGTGACATCACTGATGATGTCATAATTGATTTTGACCATCTTTTCGAAACTGTAAAATTGACGCTTCTGAACTCACGAATGGCACGGACATCATCTACGACAGTAATTTTAAAACCGATAATGTCAATTGTGACATCACTGATGAGGTCATAATTGATTTCGACCATCTTTTCAAAACTGTAAAATTGACGCTTCTGAACTCACGGATGGCACGGACATCATCTACGACAGTAATTTTAAAACCGATAATGTCAATTGTGACATCACTGATGATGTCATAATTGATTTTGACCATCTTTTCAAAACTGTAAAATTGACGCTTCTGAACTCACGAATGGCACGGACATCATCTACGACAGTAATTTTAAAACTGATAATGTCAATTGTGACATCACTGATGATGTCATAATTGATTTCGACCATCTTTTCAAAACTGTAAAATTGACGCTTCTGTACTCACGAATGGCACGAACATCATCTACGACAGTAATTTTAAAACCGATAATGTCAATTGTGACATCACTGATGATGTCATAATTGATTTCGACCATCTTTTCAAAACTGTAAAATTGACGCTTCTGAACTCACGAATGGCACGAACATCATCTACGACAGTCATTTTAAAACCGATAATGTCAATTGTGACATCACTGATGATGTCATAATTGATTTCTACCATCTTTTCGAAACTGTAAAATTGACGCTTCTAAACTCACGAATGGCACGGACATCATCTACGACAGTAATTTTAAAACTGATAATGTCAATTGTGACATCACTGATGATGTCATAATTGATTTCGACCATCTTTTCAAAACTGTAAAATTGACGCTTCTGAACTCACGAATGGCACGAACATCATCTACGACAGTAATTTTAAAACCAATAATGTCAATTGTGACATCACTGATGATGTCATAATTGATTTTGACCTTCTTTTCAAAACTGTAAATTTGACGCTTCTAAACTCACGAATGGCACGGACATCATCTACGACAGTAATTTTAAAACTGATAATGTCAATTGTGACATCACTGATGATGTCATAATTGATTTCGACCATCTTTTCAAAACTGTAAAATTGACGCTTCTGAACTCACGAATGGCACGGACATCATCTACGACAGTAATTTTAAAACCAATAATGTCAATTGTGACATCACTGATGATGTCATAATTGATTTTGACCTTCTTTTCAAAACTGTAAAATTGACGCTTCTGAACTCACGGATGGCACGGACATCATCTACGACAGTAATTTTAAAACCGATAATGTCAATTGTGACATCACTGATGATGTCATAATTGATTTTGACCATCTTTTCAATACTGTAAAATTGACGCTTCTGAACTCACGAATGGCACGAACATCATCTACGACAGTAATTTTAAAACCGATAATGTCAATTGTGACATCACTGATGATGTCATAATTGATTTCGACCATCTTTTCAAAACTGTAAAATTGACGCTTCTGAACTCACGAATGGCACGAACATCATCTACGACAGTAATTTTAAAACCGATAATGTCAATTGTGACATCACTGATGATGTCATAATTGATTTCTACCATCTTTTCGAAACTGTAAAATTGAGGCTTCTAAACTCACGAATGGCACGGACATCATCTACGACAGTAATTTTAAAACTGATAATGTCAATTGTGACATCACTGATGATGTCATAATTGATTTCGACCATCTTTTCAAAACTGTAAAATTGACGCTTCTGAACTCACGAATGGCACGAACATCATCTACGACAGTAATTTTAAAACCGATAATGTCAATTGTGACATCACTGATGATGTCATAATTGATTTTGACCATCTTTTCAAAACTGTAAAATTGACGCTTCTGAACTCACGAATGGCACGAACATCATCTACGACAGTAATTTTAAAACCGATAATGTCAATTGTGACATCACTGATGATGTCATAATTGATTTCTACCATCTTTTCAAAACTGTAAAATTGACGCTTCTGAACTCACGAATGGCACGGACATCATCTACGACAGTAATTTTAAAACCGATAATGTCAATTGTGACATCACTGATGATGTCATAATTGATTTTGACCATCTTTTGAAAACTGTAAAATTGACGCTTCTGAACTCACGAATGGCACGAACATCATCTACGACAGTAATTTTAAAACCGATAATGTCAATTGTGACATCACTGATGATGTCATAATTGATTTTGACCATCTTTTCGAAACTGTAAAATTGACGCTTCTGAACTCACGAATGGCACGGACATCATCTACGACAGTAATTTTAAAACCGATAATGTCAATTGTGACATCACTGATGATGTCATAATTGATTTCGACCATCTTTTCAAAACTGTAAAATTGACGCTTCTGAACTCACGAATGGCACGAACATCATCTACGACAGTAATTTTAAAACCGATAATGTCAATTGTGACATCACTGATGATGTCATAATTGATTTTGACCATCTTTTCGAAACTGTAAAATTGACGCTTCTGAACTCACGAATGGCACGGACATCATCTACGACAGTAATTTTAAAACCGATAATGTCAATTGTGACATCACTGATGATGTCATAATTGATTTCGACCATCTTTTCAAAACTGTAAAATTGACGCTTCTGAACTCACGAATGGCACGAACATCATCTACGACAGTAATTTTAAAACCGATAATGTCAATTGTGACATCACTGATGATGTCATAATTGATTTTGACCATCTTTTCGAAACTGTAAAATTGACGCTTCTGAACTCACGAATGGCACGGACATCATCTACGACAGTAATTTTAAAACCGATAATGTCAATTGTGACATCACTGATGAGGTCATAATTGATTTCGACCATCTTTTCAAAACTGTAAAATTGACGCTTCTGAACTCACGGATGGCACGGACATCATCTACGACAGTAATTTTAAAACCGATAATGTCAATTGTGACATCACTGATGATGTCATAATTGATTTTGACCATCTTTTCAAAACTGTAAAATTGACGCTTCTGAACTCACGAATGGCACGGACATCATCTACGACAGTAATTTTAAAACTGATAATGTCAATTGTGACATCACTGATGATGTCATAATTGATTTCGACCATCTTTTCAAAACTGTAAAATTGACGCTTCTGTACTCACGAATGGCACGAACATCATCTACGACAGTAATTTTAAAACCGATAATGTCAATTGTGACATCACTGATGATGTCATAATTGATTTCGACCATCTTTTCAAAACTGTAAAATTGACGCTTCTGAACTCACGAATGGCACGAACATCATCTACGACAGTAATTTTAAAACCGATAATGTCAATTGTGACATCACTGATGATGTCATAATTGATTTTGACCATCTTTTCAAAACTGTAAAATTGACGCTTCTGAACTCACGAATGGCACGGACATCATCTACGACAGTAATTTTAAAACCGATAATGTCAATTGTGACATCACTGATGATGTCATAATTGATTTCGACCATCTTTTCAAAACTGTAAAATTGACGCTTCTGAATCACGAATGGCACGGACATCATCTACGACAGTAATTTTAAAACCAATAATGTCAATTGTGACATCACTGATGATGTCATAATTGATTTTGACCTTCTTTTCAAAACTGTAAAATTGACGCTTCTGAACTCACGGATGGCATGGACATCATCTACGACAGTAATTTTAAAACCGATAATGTCAATTGTGACATCACTGATGATGTCCTAATTGATTTTGACCATCTTTTCAAAACTGTAAAATTGACGCTTCTGAACTCACGAATGGCACGGACATCATCTACGACAGTAATTTTAAAACTGATAATGTCAATTGTGACATCACTGATGATGTCATAATTGATTTCGACCATCTTTTCAAAACTGTAAAATTGACGCTTCTGAACTCACGAATGGCACGAACATCATCTACGACAATAATTTTAAAACCGATAATGTCAATTGTGACATCACTGATGATGTCATAATTGATTTCGACCATCTTTTCAAAACTGTAAAATTGACGCTTCTGAACTCACGAATGGCACGAACATCATCTACGACAGTAATTTTAAAACCGATAATGTCAATTGTGACATCACTGATGATGTCATAATTGATTTCTACCATCTTTTCGAAACTGTAAAATTGACGCTTCTGAACTCACGAATGGCACGGACATCATCTACGACAGTAATTTTAAAACCGATAATGTCAATTGTGACATCACTGATGATGTCATAATTGATTTCGACCATCTTTTCAAAACTGTAAAATTGACGCTTCTGAACTCACTAATGGCACGAACATCATCTACGACAGTAATTTTAAAACCAATAATGTCAATTGTGACATCACTGATGATGTCATAATTGATTTTGACCTTCTTTTCAAAACTGTAAATTTGACGCTTCTAAACTCACGAATGGCACGGACATCATCTACGACAGTAATTTTAAAACTGATGTCAATTGTGACATCACTGATGATGTCATAATTGATTTCGACCATCTTTTCAAAACTGTAAAATTGACGCTTCTGAACTCACGAATGGCACGGACATCATCTACGACAGTAATTTTAAAACCAATAATGTCAATTGTGACATCACTGATGATGTCATAATTGATTTTGACCTTCTTTTCAAAACTGTAAAATTGACGCTTCTGAACTCACGGATGGCACGGACATCATCTACGACAGTAATTTTAAAACCGATAATGTCAATTGTGACATCACTGATGATGTCATAATTGATTTTGACCATCTTTTCAATACTGTAAAATTGACGCTTCTGAACTCACGAATGGCACGAACATCATCTACGACAGTAATTTTAAAACCGATAATGTCAATTGTGACATCACTGATGATGTCATAATTGATTTCGACCATCTTTTCAAAACTGTAAAATTGACGCTTCTGAACTCACGAATGGCACGAACATCATCTACGACAGTAATTTTAAAACCGATAATGTCAATTGTGACATCACTGATGATGTCATAATTGATTTCTACCATCTTTTCAAAACTGTAAAATTGACGCTTCTGAACTCACGAATGGCACGAACATCATCTACGACAGTAATTTTAAAACCGATAATGTCAATTGTGACATCACTGATGATGTCATAATTGATTTCTACCATCTTTTCGAAACTGTAAAATTGACGCTTCTGAACTCACGAATGGCACGGACATCATCTACGACAGTAATTTTAAAACCGATAATGTCAATTGTGACATCACTGATGATGTCATAATTGATTTCGACCATCTTTTCAAAACTGTAAAATTGACGCTTCTGAACTCACTAATGGCACGAACATCATCTACGACAGTAATTTTAAAACCAATAATGTCAATTGTGACATCACTGATGATGTCATAATTGATTTTGACCTTCTTTTCAAAACTGTAAATTTGACGCTTCTAAACTCACGAATGGCACGGACATCATCTACGACAGTAATTTTAAAACTGATGTCAATTGTGACATCACTGATGATGTCATAATTGATTTCGACCATCTTTTCAAAACTGTAAAATTGACGCTTCTGAACTCACGAATGGCACGGACATCATCTACGACAGTAATTTTAAAACCAATAATGTCAATTGTGACATCACTGATGATGTCATAATTGATTTTGACCTTCTTTTCAAAACTGTAAAATTGACGCTTCTGAACTCACGGATGGCACGGACATCATCTACGACAGTAATTTTAAAACCGATAATGTCAATTGTGACATCACTGATGATGTCATAATTGATTTTGACCATCTTTTCAATACTGTAAAATTGACGCTTCTGAACTCACGAATGGCACGAACATCATCTACGACAGTAATTTTAAAACCGATAATGTCAATTGTGACATCACTGATGATGTCATAATTGATTTCGACCATCTTTTCAAAACTGTAAAATTGACGCTTCTGAACTCACGAATGGCACGAACATCATCTACGACAGTAATTTTAAAACCGATAATGTCAATTGTGACATCACTGATGATGTCATAATTGATTTCTACCATCTTTTCGAAACTGTAAAATTGACGCTTCTAAACTCACGAATGGCACGGACATCATCTACGACAGTAATTTTAAAACTGATAATGTCAATTGTGACATCACTGATGATGTCATAATTGATTTCGACCATCTTTTCAAAACTGTAAAATTGACGCTTCTGAACTCACGAATGGCACGAACATCATCTACGACAGTAATTTTAAAACCGATAATGTCAATTGTGACATCACTGATGATGTCATAATTGATTTTGACCATCTTTTCAAAACTGTAAAATTGACGCTTCTGAACTCACGAATGGCACGAACATCATCTACGACAGTAATTTTAAAACCGATAATGTCAATTGTGACATCACTGATGATGTCATAATTGATTTCTACCATCTTTTCAAAACTGTAAAATTGACGCTTCTGAACTCAGGAATGGCACGGACATCATCTACGACAGTAATTTTAAAACCGATAATGTCAATTGTGACATCACTGATGATGTCATAATTGATTTTGACCATCTTTTGAAAACTGTAAAATTGACGCTTCTGAACTCACGAATGGCACGAACATCATCTACGACAGTAATTTTAAAACCGATAATGTCAATTGTGACATCACTGATGATGTCATAATTGATTTCGACCATCTTTTCAAAACTGTAAAATTGACGCTTCTGAACTCACGAATGGCACGAACATCATCTACGACAGTAATTTTAAAACCGATAATGTCAATTGTGACATCACTGATGATGTCATAATTGATTTCTACCATCTTTTCAAAACTGTAAAATTGACGCTTCTGAACTCAGGAATGGCACGGACATCATCTACGACAGTAATTTTAAAACCGATAATGTCAATTGTGACATCACTGATGATGTCATAATTGATTTTGACCATCTTTTGAAAACTGTAAAATTGACGCTTCTGAACTCACGAATGGCACGAACATCATCTACGACAGTAATTTTAAAACCGATAATGTCAATTGTGACATCACTGATGATGTCATAATTGATTTCGACCATCTTTTCAAAACTGTAAAATTGACGCTTCTGAACTCACGAATGGCACGAACATCATCTACGACAGTAATTTTAAAACCGATAATGTCAATTGTGACATCACTGATGATGTCATAATTGATTTTGACCATCTTTTCGAAACTGTAAAATTGACGCTTCTGAACTCACGAATGGCACGGACATCATCTACGACAGTAATTTTAAAACCGATAATGTCAATTGTGACATCACTGATGATGTCATAATTGATTTCGACCATCTTTTCAAAACTGTAAAATTGACGCTTCTGAACTCACGAATGGCACGAACATCATCTACGACAGTAATTTTAAAACCGATAATGTCAATTGTGACATCACTGATGATGTCATAATTGATTTTGACCATCTTTTCGAAACTGTAAAATTGACGCTTCTGAACTCACGAATGGCACGGACATCATCTACGACAGTAATTTTAAAACCGATAATGTCAATTGTGACATCACTGATGAGGTCATAATTGATTTCGACCATCTTTTCAAAACTGTAAAATTGACGCTTCTGAACTCACGGATGGCACGGACATCATCTACGACAGTAATTTTAAAACCGATAATGTCAATTGTGACCTCACTGATGATGTCATAATTGATTTTGACCATCTTTTCAAAACTGTAAAATTGACGCTTCTGAACTCACGAATGGCACGGACATCATCTACGACAGTAATTTTAAAACTGATAATGTCAATTGTGACATCACTGATGATGTCATAATTGATTTCGACCATCTTTTCAAAACTGTAAAATTGACGCTTCTGTACTCACGAATGGCACGAACATCATCTACGACAGTAATTTTAAAACCGATAATGTCAATTGTGACATCACTGATGATGTCATAATTGATTTCGACCATCTTTTCAAAACTGTAAAATTGACGCTTCTGAACTCACGAATGGCACGAACATCATCTACGACAGTAATTTTAAAACCGATAATGTCAATTGTGACATCACTGATGATGTCATAATTGATTTTGACCATCTTTTCAAAACTGTAAAATTGACGCTTCTGAACTCACGAATGGCACGGACATCATCTACGACAGTAATTTTAAAACCGATAATGTCAATTGTGACATCACTGATGATGTCATAATTGATTTCGACCATCTTTTCAAAACTGTAAAATTGACGCTTCTGAATCACGAATGGCACGGACATTATCTACGACAGTAATTTTAAAACCAATAATGTCAATTGTGACATCACTGATGATGTCATAATTGATTTTGACCTTCTTTTCAAAACTGTAAAATTGACGCTTCTGAACTCACGGATGGCATGGACATCATCTACGACAGTAATTTTAAAACCGATAATGTCAATTGTGACATCACTGATGATGTCCTAATTGATTTTGACCATCTTTTCAAAACTGTAAAATTGACGCTTCTGAACTCACGAATGGCACGGACATCATCTACGACAGTAATTTTAAAACTGATAATGTCAATTGTGACATCACTGATGATGTCATAATTGATTTCGACCATCTTTTCAAAACTGTAAAATTGACGCTTCTGAACTCACGAATGGCACGAACATCATCTACGACAATAATTTTAAAACCGATAATGTCAATTGTGACATCACTGATGATGTCATAATTGATTTCGACCATCTTTTCAAAACTGTAAAATTGACGCTTCTGAACTCACGAATGGCACGAACATCATCTACGACAGTAATTTTCAAACCGATAATGTCAATTGTGACATCACTGATGATGTCATAATTGATTTCTACCATCTTTTCGAAACTGTAAAATTGACGCTTCTGAACTCACGAATGGCACGGACATCATCTACGACAGTAATTTTAAAACCGATAATGTCAATTGTGACATCACTGATGATGTCATAATTGATTTCGACCATCTTTTCGAAACTGTAAAATTGACGCTTCTGAACTCACGAATGGCACGGACATCATCTACGACAGTAATTTTAAAACCGATAATGTCAATTGTGACATCACTGATGATGTCATAATTGATTTCGACCATCTTTTCAAAACTGTAAAATTGACGCTTCTGAACTCACGAATGGCACGAACATCATCTACGACAGTAATTTTAAAACCGATAATGTCAATTGTGACATCACTGATGATGTCATAATTGATTTTGACCATCTTTTCGAAACTGTAAAATTGACGCTTCTGAACTCACGAATGGCATGGACATCATCTACGACAGTAATTTTAAAACCGATAATGTCAATTTTGACATCACTGATGATGTCATAATTGATTTCGACCATCTTTTCAAAACTGTAAAATTGACGCTTCTGAACTCACGGATGGCACGGACATCATCTACGACAGTAATTTTAAAACCGATAATGTCAATTGTGACATCACTGATGATGTCATAATTGATTTTGACCATCTTTTCAAAACTGTAAAATTGACGCTTCTGAACTCACGAATGGCACGGACATCATCTACGACAGTAATTTTAAAACTGATAATGTCAATTGTGACATCACTGATGATGTCATAATTGATTTCGACCATCTTTTCAAAACTGTAAAATTGACGCTTCTGAACTCACGAATGGCACGAACATCATCTACGACAGTAATTTTAAAACCGATAATGTCAATTGTGACATCACTGATGATGTCATAATTGATTTCGACCATCTTTTCAAAACTGTAAAATTGACGCTTCTGAACTCACGAATGGCACGAACATCATCTACGACAGTAATTTTAAAACCGATAATGTCAATTGTGACATCACTGATGATGTCATAATTGATTTCTACCATCTTTTCGAAACTGTAAAATTGACGCTTCTGAACTCACGAATGGCACGGACATCATCTACGACAGTAATTTTAAAACTGATAATGTCAATTGTGACATCACTGATGATGTCATAATTGATTTCGACCATCTCTTCAAAACTGTAAAATTGTCGCTTCTGAACTCATGAATGGCACGAACATCATCTACGACAGTAATTTTAAAACCGATAATGTCAATTGTGACATCACTGATGATGTCATAATTGATTTTGACCATCTTTTCAAAACTGTAAAATTGACGCTTTTGAACTCACGAATGGCACGGACATCATCTACGACAGTAATTTTAAAACTGATAATGTCAATTGTGATATCACTGATGATGTCATAATTGATTTCGACCATCTTTTCAAAACTGTAAAATTGACGCTTCTGAACTCACGAATGGCACGGACATCATCTACGACAGTAATTTTAAAACTGATAATGTCAATTGTGACATCACTGATGATGTCATAATTGATTTCGACCATCTCTTCAAAACTGTAAAATTGTCGCTTCTGAACTCATGAATGGCACGAACATCATCTACGACAGTAATTTTAAAACCGATAATGTCAATTGTGACATCACTGATGATGTCATAATTGATTTTGACCATCTTTTCAAAACTGTAAAATTGACGCTTTTGAACTCACGAATGGCACGGACATCATCTACGACAGTAATTTTAAAACTGATAATGTCAATTGTGATATCACTGATGATGTCATAATTGATTTCGACCATCTTTTCAAAACTGTAAAATTGACGCTTCTGAACTCACGAATGGCACGAACATCATCTACGACAGTAATTTTAAAACCGATAATGTCAATTGTGACATCACTGATGATGTCATAATTGATTTTGACCATCTTTTCAAAACTGTAAAATTGACGCTTCTGAACTCACGAATGGCACGGACATCATCTACGACAGTAATTTTAAAACTGATAATGTCAATTGTGATATCACTGATGATGTCATAATTGATTTCGACCATCTTTTCAAAACTGTAAAATTGACGCTTCTGAACTCACGAATGGCATGAACATCATCTACGACAGTAATTTTAAAACCGATAATGTCAATTGTGACATCACTGATGATGTCATAATTGATTTCGACCATCTTTTCAAAACTGTAAAATTGACGCTTCTGAACTCACGAATGGCACGAACATCATCTACGACAGTAATTTTAAAACTGATAATGTCAATTGTGACATCACTGATGATGTCATAATTGATTTTGACCATCTTTTCGAAACTGTAAAATTGACGCTTCTGAACTCACGAATGGCATGGACATCATCTACGACAGTAATTTTAAAACCGATAATGTCAATTGTGACATCACTGATGATGTCATAATTGATTTCGACCATCTTTTCAAAACTGTAAAATTGACGCTTCTGAACTCACGGATGGCACGGACATCATCTACGACAGTAATTTTAAAACCGATAATGTCAATTGTGACATCACTGATGATGTCATAATTGATTTTGACCATCTTTTCAAAACTGTAAAATTGACGCTTCTGAACTCACGAATGGCACGGACATCATCTACGACAGTAATTTTAAAACTGATAATGTCAATTGTGACATCACTGATGATGTCATAATTGATTTCGACCATCTTTTCAAAACTGTAAAATTGACGCTTCTGAACTCACGAATGGCACGAACATCATCTACGACAGTAATTTTAAAACCGATAATGTCAATTGTGACATCACTGATGATATCATAATTGATTTCGACCATCTTTTCAAAACTGTAAAATTGACGCTTCTGAACTCACGAATGGCACGAACATCATCTACGACAGTAATTTTAAAACCGATAATGTCAATTGTGACATCACTGATGATGTCATAATTGATTTCTACCATCTTTTCGAAACTGTAAAATTGACGCTTCTGAACTCACGAATGGCACGGACATCATCTACGACAGTAATTTTAAAACTGATAATGTCAATTGTGACATCACTGATGATGTCATAATTGATTTCGACCATCTCTTCAAAACTGTAAAATTGTCGCTTCTGAACTCACGAATGGCACGAACATCATCTACGACAGTAATTTTAAAACCGATAATGTCAATTGTGACATCACTGATGATGTCATAATTGATTTTGACCATCTTTTCAAAACTGTAAAATTGACGCTTCTGAACTCACGAATGGCACGGACATCATCTACGACAGTAATTTTAAAACTGATAATGTCAATTGTGATATCACTGATGATGTCATAATTGATTTCGACCATCTTTTCAAAACTGTAAAATTGACGCTTCTGAACTCACGAATGGCACGAACATCATCTACGACAGTAATTTTAAAACCGATAATGTCAATTGTGACATCACTGATGATGTCATAATTGATTTCGACCATCTTTTCAAAACTGTAAAATTGACGCTTCTGAACTCACGAATGGCACGAACATCATCTACGACAGTAATTTTAAAACCGATAATGTCAATTGTGACATCACTGATGATGTCATAATTGATTTTGACCATCTTTTCGAAACTGTAAAATTGACGCTTCTGAACTCACGAATGGCATGGACATCATCTACGACAGTAATTTTAAAACCGATAATGTCAATTGTGACATCACTGATGATGTCATAATTGATTTCGACCATCTTTTCAAAACTGTAAAATTGACGCTTCTGAACTCACGAATGGCACGGACATCATCTACGACAGTAATTTTAAAACTGATAATGTCAATTGTGACATCACTGATGATGTCATAATTGATTTCGACCATCTTTTCAAAACTGTAAAATTGACGCTTCTGAACTCACGAATGGCACGAACATCATCTACGACAGTAATTTTAAAACCGATAATGTCAATTGTGACATCACTGATGATGTCATAATTGATTTCGACCATCTTTTCAAAACTGTAAAATTGACGCTTCTGAACTCACGAATGGCACGAACATCATCTACGACAGTAATTTTAAAACCGATAATGTCAATTGTGACATCACTGATGATGTCATAATTGATTTCTACCATCTTTTCGAAACTGTAAAATTGACGCTTCTGAACTCACGAATGGCACGGACATCATCTACGACAGTAATTTTAAAACTGATAATGTCAATTGTGACATCACTGATGATGTCATAATTGATTTCGACCATCTTTTCAAAACTGTAAAATTGACGCTTCTGAACTCACGAATGGCACGAACATCATCTACGACAGTAATTTTAAAACCGATAATGTCAATTGTGACATCACTGATGATGTCATAATTGATTTTGACCATCTTTTCAAAACTGTAAAATTGACGCTTCTGAACTCACGAATGGCACGAACATCATCTACGACAGTAATTTTAAAACCGATAATGTCAATTGTGACATCACTGATGATGTCATAATTGATTTCTACCATCTTTTCAAAACTGTAAAATTGACGCTTCCGAACTCACGAATGGCACGGACATCATCTACGACAGTAATTTTAAAACCGATAATGTCAATTGTGACATCACTGATGATGTCATAATTGATTTCGACCATCTTTTCAAAACTGTAAAATTGACGCTTCTGAACTCACGAATGGCACGAACATCATCTACGACAGTAATTTTAAAACCGATAATGTCAATTGTGACATCACTGATGATGTCATAATTGATTTTGACCATCTTTTCGAAACTGTAAAATTGACGCTTCTGAACTCACGAATGGCACGGACATCATCTACGACAGTAATTTTAAAACTGATAATGTCAATTGTGACATCACTGATGATGTCATAATTGATTTCGACCATCTTTTCAAAACTGTAAAATTGACGCTTCTGAACTCACGAATGGCACGAACATCATCTACGACAGTAATTTTAAAACCGATAATGTCAATTGTGACATCACTGATGATGTCATAATTGATTTTGACCATCTTTTCGAAACTGTAAAATTGACGATTCTGAACTCACGAATGGCACGGACATCATCTACGACAGTAATTTTAACACCGATAATGTCAATTGTGACACCACTGATGATGTCATAATTGATTTCGACCATCTTTTCAAAACTGTAAAATTGACGCTTCTGAACTCACGAATGGCACGAACATCATCTACGACAGTAATTTTAAAACCGATAATGTCAATTGTGACATCACTGATGATGTCATAATTGATTTTGACCATCTTTTCGAAACTGTAAAATTGACGCTTCTGAACTCACGAATGGCACGGACATCATCTACGACAGTAATTTTAAAACCGATAATGTCAATTGTGACATCACTGATGATGTCATAATTGATTTCGACCATCTTTTCAAAACTGTAAAATTGACGCTTCTGAACTCACGGATGGCACGGACATCATCTACGACAGTAATTTTAAAACCGATAATGTCAATTGTGACATCACTGATGATGTCATAATTGATTTTGACCATCTTTTCAAAACTGTAAAATTGACGCTTCTGAACTCACGAATGGCACGGACATCATCTACGACAGTAATTTTAAAACTGATAATGTCAATTGTGACATCACTGATGATGTCATAATTGATTTCGACCATCTTTTCAAAACTGTAAAATTGACGCTTCTGAACTCACGAATGGCACGAACATCATCTACGACAGTAATTTTAAAACCGATAATGTCAATTGTGACATCACTGATGATGTCATAATTGATTTCGACCATCTTTTCAAAACTGTAAAATTGACGCTTCTGAACTCACGAATGGCACGAACATCATCTACGACAGTAATTTTAAAACCGATAATGTCAATTGTGACATCACTGATGATGTCATAATTGATTTCTACCATCTTTTCGAAACTGTAAAATTGACGCTTCTGAACTCACGAATGGCACGGACATCATCTACGACAGTAATTTTAAAACTGATAATGTCAATTGTGACATCACTGATGATGTCATAATTGATTTCGACCATCTCTTCAAAACTGTAAAATTGACGCTTCTGAACTCACGAATGGCACGAACATCATCTACGACAGTAATTTTAAAACCGATAATGTCAATTGTGACATCACTGATGATGTCATAATTGATTTCGACCATCTTTTCAAAACTGTAAAATTGACGCTTCTGAACTCACGAATGGCACGGACATCATCTACGACAGTAATTTTAAAACCAATAATGTCAATTGTGACATCACTGATGATGTCATAATTGATTTTGACCTTCTTTTCAAAACTGTAAAATTGACGCTTCTGAACTCACGGATGGCACGGACATCATCTACGACAGTAATTTTAAAACCGATAATGTCAATTGTGACATCACTGATGATGTCATAATTGATTTCGACCATCTTTTCAAAACTGTAAAATTGACGCTTCTGAACTCACGAATGGCACGAACATCATCTACGACAGTAATTTTAAAACCGATAATGTCAATTGTGACATCACTGATGATGTCATAATTGATTTCGACCATCTTTTCAAAACTGTAAAATTGACGCTTCTGAACTCACGAATGGCACGAACATCATCTACGACAGTAATTTTAAAACCGATAATGTCAATTGTGACATCACTGATGATGTCATAATTGATTTTGACCATCTTTTCAAAACTGTAAAATTGACGCTTCTGAACTCACGAATGGCACGGACATCATCTACGACAGTAATTTTAAAACCGATAATGTCAATTGTGACATCACTGATGATGTCATAATTGATTTCGACCATCTTTTCAAAACTGTAAAATTGACGCTTCTGAACTCACGAATGGCACGGACATCATCTACGACAGTAATTTTAAAACCAATAATGTCAATTGTGACATCACTGATGATGTCATAATTGATTTTGACCTTCTTTTCAAAACTGTAAAATTGACGCTTCTGAACTCACGGATGGCACGGACATCATCTACGACAGTAATTTTAAAACCGATAATGTCAATTGTGACATCACTGATGATGTCCTAATTGATTTTGACCATCTTTTCAAAACTGTAAAATTGACGCTTCTGAACTCACGAATGGCACGGACATCATCTACGACAGTAATTTTAAAACTGATAATGTCAATTGTGACATCACTGATGATGTCATAATTGATTTCGACCATCTTTTCAAAACTGTAAAATTGACGCTTCTGAACTCACGAATGGCACGAACATCATCTACGACAATAATTTTAAAACCGATAATGTCAATTGTGACATCACTGATGATGTCATAATTGATTTCGACCATCTTTTCAAAACTGTAAAATTGACGCTTCTGAACTCACGAATGGCACGAACATCATCTACGACAGTAATTTTAAAACCGATAATGTCAATTGTGACATCACTGATGATGTCATAATTGATTTCTACCATCTTTTCGAAACTGTAAAATTGACGCTTCTGAACTCACGAATGGCACGGACATCATCTACGACAGTAATTTTAAAACCAATAATGTCAATTGTGACATCACTGATGATGTCATAATTGATTTTGACCTTCTTTTCAAAACTGTAAAATTGACGCTTCTGAACTCACGAATGGCACGGACATCATCTACGACAGTAATTTTAAAACTGATAATGTCAATTGTGACATCACTGATGATGTCATAATTGATTTTGACCATCTTTTCAAAACTGTAAAATTGACGCTTCTGAACTCACGAATGGCACGAACATCATCTACGACAGTAATTTTAAAACCGATAATGTCAATTGTGACATCACTGATGATGTCATAATTGATTTCGACCATCTTTTCAAAACTGTAAAATTGACGCTTCTGAACTCACGAATGGCACGAACATCATCTACGACAGTAATTTTAAAACCGATAATGTCAATTGTGACATCACTGATGATGTCATAATTGATTTTGACCTTCTTTTCAAAACTGTAAAATTGACGCTTCTGAACTCACGGATGGCACGGACATCATCTACGACAGTAATTTTAAAACCGATAATGTCAATTGTGACATCACTGATGATGTCATAATTGATTTTGACCATCTTTTCAATACTGTAAAATTGACGCTTCTGAACTCACGAATGGCACGAACATCATCTACGACAGTAATTTTAAAACCAATAATGTCAATTGTGACATCACTGATGATGTCATAATTGATTTCGACCATCTTTTCAAAACTGTAAAATTGACGCTTCTGAACTCACGAATGGCACGAACATCATCTACGACAGTAATTTTAAAACCGATAATGTCAATTGTGACATCACTGATGATGTCATAATTGATTTCTACCATCTTTTCGAAACTGTAAAATTGACGCTTCTAAACTCACGAATGGCACGGACATCATCTACGACAGTAATTTTAAAACTGATAATGTCAATTGTGACATCACTGATGATGTCATAATTGATTTCGACCATCTTTTCAAAACTGTAAAATTGACGCTTCTGAACTCACGAATGGCACGAACATCATCTACGACAGTAATTTTAAAACCAGTAATGTCAATTGTGACATCACTGATGATGTCATAATTGATTTTGACCTTCTTTTCAAAACTGTAAAATTGACGCTTCTAAACTCACGAATGGCACGGACATTATCTACGACAGTAATTTTAAAACTGATAATGTCAATTGTGACATCACTGATGATGTCATAATTGATTTCGACCATCTTTTCAAAACTGTAAAATTGACGCTTCTGAACTCACGAATGGCACGGACATCATCTACGACAGTAATTTTAAAACCAATAATGTCAATTGTGACATCACTGATGATGTCATAATTGATTTTGACCTTCTTTTCAAAACTGTAAAATTGACGCTTCTGAACTCACGGATGGCACGGACATCATCTACGACAGTAATTTTAAAACCGATAATGTCAATTGTGACATCACTGATGATGTCATAATTGATTTTGACCATCTTTTCAATACTGTAAAATTGACGCTTCTGAACTCACGAATGGCACGAACATCATCTACGACAGTAATTTTAAAACCGATAATGTCAATTGTGACATCACTGATGATGTCATAATTGATTTCGACCATCTTTTCAAAACTGTAAAATTGACGCTTCTGAACTCACGAATGGCACGAACATCATCTACGACAGTAATTTTAAAACCGATAATGTCAATTGTGACATCACTGATGATGTCATAATTGATTTCTACCATCTTTTCGAAACTGTAAAATTGACGCTTCTAAACTCACGAATGGCACGGACATCATCTACGACAGTAATTTTAAAACTGATAATGTCAATTGTGACATCACTGATGATGTCATAATTGATTTCGACCATCTTTTCAAAACTGTAAAATTGACGCTTCTGAACTCACGAATGGCACGAACATCATCTACGACAGTAATTTTAAAACCGATAATGTCAATTGTGACATCACTGATGATGTCATAATTGATTTCTACCATCTTTTCAAAACTGTAAAATTGACGCTTCTGAACTCACGAATGGCACGGACATAATCTACGACAGTAATTTTAAAACCGATAATGTCAATTGTGACATCACTGATGATGTCATAATTGATTTTGACCATCTTTTGAAAACTGTAAAATTGACGCTTCTGAACTCACGAATGGCACGAACATCATCTACGACAGTAATTTTAAAACCGATAATGTCAATTGTGACATCACTGATGATGTCATAATTGATTTTGACCATCTTTTCGAAACTGTAAAATTGACGCTTCTGAACTCACGAATGGCACGGACATCATCTACGACAGTAATTTTAAAACCGATAATGTCAATTGTGACATCACTGATGATGTCATAATTGATTTTGACCATCTTTTCAAAACTGTAAAATTGACGCTTCTGAACTCACGAATGGCACGAACATCATCTACGACAGTAATTTTAAAACCGATAATGTCAATTGTGACATCACTGATGATGTCATAATTGATTTTGACCATCTTTTCGAAACTGTAAAATTGACGCTTCTGAACTCACGAATGGCACGGACATCATCTACGACAGTAATTTTAAAACCGATAATGTCAATTGTGACATCACTGATGATGTCATAATTGATTTCGACCATCTTTTCAAAACTGTAAAATTGACGCTTCTGAACTCACGAATGGCACGAACATCATCTACGACAGTAATTTTAAAACCGATAATGTCAATTGTGACATCACTGATGATATCATAATTGATTTTGACCATCTTTTCGAAACTGTAAAATTGACGCTTCTGAACTCACGAATGGCACGGACATCATCTACGACAGTAATTTTAAAACCGATAATGTCAATTGTGACATCACTGATGAGGTCATAATTGATTTCGACCATCTTTTCAAAACTGTAAAATTGACGCTTCTGAACTCACGGATGGCACGGACATCATCTACGACAGTAATTTTAAAACCGATAATGTCAATTGTGACATCACTGATGATGTCATAATTGATTTTGACCATCTTTTCAAAACTGTAAAATTGACGCTTCTGAACTCACGAATGGCACGGACATAATCTACGACAGTAATTTTAAAACTGATAATGTCAATTGTGACATCACTGATGATGTCATAATTGATTTCGACCATCTTTTCAAAACTGTAAAATTGACGCTTCTGAACTCACGAATGGCACGAACATCATCTACGACAGTAATTTTAAAACCGATAATGTCAATTGTGACATCACTGATGATGTCATAATTGATTTCGACCATCTTTTCAAAACTGTAAAATTGACGCTTCTGAACTCACGAATGGCACAAACATCATCTACGACAGTAATTTTAAAACCGATAATGTCAATTGTGACATCACTGATGATGTCATAATTGATTTTGACCATCTTTTCAAAACTGTAAAATTGACGCTTCTGAACTCACGAATGGCACGGACATCATCTACGACAGTAATTTTAAAACCGATAATGTCAATTGTGACATCACTGATGATGTCATAATTGATTTCGACCATCTTTTCAAAACTGTAAAATTGACGCTTCTGAATCACGAATGGCACGGACATCATCTACGACAGTAATTTTAAAACCAATAATGTCAATTGTGACATCACTGATGATGTCATAATTGATTTTGACCTTCTTTTCAAAACTGTAAAATTGACGCTTCTGAACTCACGGATGGCACGGACATCATCTACGACAGTAATTTTAAAACCGATAATGTCAATTGTGACATCACTGATGATGTCCTAATTGATTTTGACCATCTTTTCAAAACTGTAAAATTGACGCTTCTGAACTCACGAATGGCACGGACATCATCTACGACAGTAATTTTAAAACTGATCATGTCAATTGTGACATCACTGATGATGTCATAATTGATTTCGACCATCTTTTCAAAACTGTAAAATTGACGCTTCTGAACTCACGAATGGCACGAACATCATCTACGACAATAATTTTAAAACCAATAATGTCAATTGTGACATCACTGATGATGTCATAATTGATTTCGACCATCTTTTCAAAACTGTAAAATTGACGCTTCTGAACTCACGAATGGCACGAACATCATCTACGACAGTAATTTTAAAACCGATAATGTCAATTGTGACATCACTGATGATGTCATAATTGATTTCTACCATCTTTTCGAAACTGTAAAATTGACGCTTCTGAACTCACGAATGGCACGGACATCATCTACGACAGTAATTTTAAAACTGATAATGTCAATTGTGACATCACTGATGATGTCATAATTGATTTCGACCATCTTTTCAAAACTGTAAAATTGACTCTTCTGAACTCACGAATGGCACGGACATCATCTACGACAGTAATTTTAAAACCAATAATGTCAATTGTGACATCACTGATGATGTCATAATTGATTTTGACCTTCTTTTCAAAACTGTAAAATTGACGCTTCTGAACTCACGAATGGCACGGACATCATCTACGACAGTAATTTTAAAACTGATAATGTCAATTGTGACATCACTGATGATGTCATAATTGATTTTGACCATCTTTTCAAAACTGTAAAATTGACGCTTCTGAACTCACGAATGGCACGAACATCATCTACGACAGTAATTTTAAAACCGATAATGTCAATTGTGACATCACTGATGATGTCATAATTGATTTCGACCATCTTTTCAAAACTGTAAAATTGACGCTTCTGAACTCACGAATGGCACGAACATCATCTACGACAGTAATTTTAAAACCGATAATGTCAATTGTGACATCACTGATGATGTCATAATTGATTTTGACCATCTTTTCAAAACTGTAAAATTGACGCTTCTGAACTCACGAATGGCACGGACATCATCTACGACAGTAATTTTAAAACCGATAATGTCAATTGTGACATCACTGATGATGTCATAATTGATTTCGACCATCTTTTCAAAACTGTAAAATTGACTCTTCTGAACTCGCGAATGGCACGGACATCATCTACGACAGTAATTTTAAAACCAATAATGTCAATTGTGACATCACTGATGATGTCATAATTGATTTTGACCTTCTTTTCAAAACTGTAAAATTGACGCTTCTGAACTCACGGATGGCACGGACATTATCTACGACAGTAATTTTAAAACCGATAATGTCAATTGTGACATCACTGATGATGTCATAATTGATTTTGACCATCTTTTCAAAATTGTAAAATTGACGCTTCTGAACTCACGAATGGCACGGACATCATCTACGACAGTAATTTTAAAACTGATAATGTCAATTGTGACATCACTGATGATGTCATAATTGATTTCGACCATCTTTTCAAAACTGTAAAATTGACGCTTCTGAACTCACGAATGGCACGAACATCATCTACGACAGTAATTTTAAAACCGATAATGTCAATTGTGACATCACTGATGATGTCATAATTGATTTCGACCATCTTTTCAAAACTGTAAAATTGACGCTTCTGAACTCACGAATGGCACGAACATCATCTACGACAGTAATTTTAAAACCGATAATGTCAATTGTGACATCACTGATGATGTCATAATTGATTTCGACCATCTTTTCAAAACTGTAAAATTGACGCTTCTGAACTCACGAATGGCACGGACATCATCTACGACAGTAATTTTAAAACCGATAATGTCAATTGTGACATCACTGATGATGTCATAATTGATTTCGACCATCTTTTCAAAACTGTAAAATTGACGCTTCTGAACTCACGAATGGCACGGACATCATCTACGACAGTAATTTTAAAACCGATAATGTCAATTGTGACATCACTGATGATGTCATAATTGATTTTGACCATCTTTTCAAAACTGTAAACTTGACGCTTCTGAACTCACGAATGGCACGGACATCATCTACGACAGTAATTTTAAAACCGATAATGTCAATTGTGACATCACTGATGATGTCATAATTGATTTCGACCATCTTTTCAAAACTGTAAAATTGACGCTTCTGAACTCACGAATGGCACGGACATCATCTACGTCAGTAATTTTAAAACCGATAATGTCAATTGTGACATCACTGATGATGTCATAATTGATTTTGACCTTCTTTTCAAAACTGTAAAATTGACGCTTCTGAACTCACGAATGGCACGAACATCATCTACGACAGTAATTTTAAAACAGATAATGTCAATTGTGACATCACTGATGATGTCATAATTGATTTCGACCATCTTTTCAAAACTGTAAAATTGACGCTTCTGAACTCACGAATGGCACGAACATCATCTACGACAGTAATTTTAAAACCGATAATGTCAATTGTGACATCACTGATGATGTCATAATTGATTTTGACCATCTTTTCGAAACTGTAAAATTGACGCTTCTGAACTCACGAATGGCACGGACATCATCTACGACAGTAATTTTAAAACCGATAATGTCAATTGTGACATCACTGATGATGTCATAATTGATTTCGACCATCTTTTCAAAACTGTAAAATTGACGCTTCTGAACTCACGAATGGCACGAACATCATCTACGACAGTAATTTTAAAACCGATAATGTCAATTGTGACATCACTGATGATGTCATAATTGATTTCGACCATCTTTTCAAAACTGTAAAATTGACGCTTCTGAACTCACGAATGGCACGAACATCATCTACGACAGTAATTTTAAAACCGATAATGTCAATTGTGACATCACTGATGATGTCATAATTGATTTTGACCATCTTTTCAAAACTGTAAAATTGACGCTTCTGAACTCACGAATGGCACGAACATCATCTACGACAGTAATTTTAAAACCGATAATGTCAATTGTGACATCACTGATGATGTCATAATTGATTTTGACCATCTTTTCGAAACTGTAAAATTGACGCTTCTGAACTCACGAATGGCACGGACATCATCTACGACAGTAATTTTAAAACCGATAATGTCAATTGTGACATCACTGATGATGTCATAATTGATTTCGACCATCTTTTCAAAACTGTAAAATTGACGCTTCTGAACTCACGAATGGCACGAACATCATCTACGACAGTAATTTTAAAACCGATAATGTCAATTGTGACATCACTGATGATGT
This sequence comes from Crinia signifera, assembly GCF_055691185.1. Lineage (NCBI taxonomy): Eukaryota > Metazoa > Chordata > Amphibia > Anura > Myobatrachidae > Crinia > Crinia signifera. Next base: position 63,399 of record NW_028142182.1, on the reverse strand, counting down.
CATAATTGATTTCGACCATCTTTTCAAAACTGTAAAATTGACGCTTCTGAACTCACGAATGGCACGAACATCATCTACGACAGTAATTTTAAAACCGATAATGTCAATTGTGACATCACTGATGATGTCATAATTGATTTTGACCATCTTTTCAAAACTGTAAAATTGACGCTTCTGAACTCACGAATGGCACGGACATCATCTACGACAGTAATTTTAAAACCGATAATGTCAATTGTGACATCACTGATGATGTCATAATTGATTTTGACCATCTTTTCAAAACTGTAAAATTGACGCTTCTGAACTCACGAATGGCACGAACATCATCTACGACAGTAATTTTAAAACCGATAATGTCAATTGTGACATCACTGATGATGTCATAATTGATTTCGACCATCTTTTCAAAACTGTAAAATTGACGCTTCTGAACTCACGAATGGCACGGACATCATCTACGACAGTAATTTTAAAACCGATAATGTCAATTGTGACATCACTGATGATGTCATAATTGATTTCGACCATCTTTTCAAAACTGTAAAATTGACGCTTCTGAACTCACGAATGGCACGAACATCATCTACGACAGTAATTTTAAAACCGATAATGTCAATTGTGACATCACTGATGATGTCATAATTGATTTCGACCATCTTTTCAAAACTGTAAAATTGACGCTTCTGAACTCACGAATGGCACGGAAATCATCTACGACAGTAATTTTAAAACCGATAATGTCAATTGTGACATCACTGATGATATCATAATTGATTTCGATTATCTTTTCAAAACTGTAAAATTGACGCTTCTGAACTCACGAATGGCACGGACATCATCTACGACAGTAATTTTATAACCAATAATGTCAATTGTGACATCACTGATGATGTCATAATTGATTTTGACCTTCTTTTTTAAACTGTAAAATTGACGCTTCTGAACTCACGGATTGCACGGACATCATCTACGACAGTAATTTTAAAACCGATAATGTCAATTGTGACATCACTGATGATGTCATAATTGATTTTGACCATCTTTTCAAAACTGTAAAATTGACGCTTCTGAACTCACGGATGGCACGGACATCATCTACGACAGTAATTTTAAAACTGATAATGTCAATTGTGACATCACTGATGATGTCATAATTGATATCGACCATCTTTTCAAAACTGTAAAATTGACGCTTCTGAACTCACGAATGGCACGAACATCATCTACGACAGTAATTTTAAAACCGATAATGTCAATTGTGACATCACTGATGATGTCATAATTGATTTTGACCATCTTTTCAAAACTGTAAAATTGACGCTTCTGAACTCACGAATGGCACGAACATCATCTACGACAGTAATTTTAAAACCGATAATGTCAATTGTGACATCACTGATGATGTCATAATTGATTTCTACCATCTTTTCAAAACTGTAAAATTGACGCTTCTGAACTCACGAATGGCACGGACATCATCTACGACAGTAATTTTAAAACCGATAATGTCAATTGTGACATCACTGATGATGTCATAATTGATTTTGACCATCTTTTGAAAACTGTAAAATTGACGCTTCTGAACTCACGAATGGCACGAACATCATCTACGACAGTAATTTTAAAACCGATAATGTCAATTGTGACATCACTGATGATGTCATAATTGATTTCGACCATCTTTTCAAAACTGTAAAATTGACGCTTCTGAACTCACGAATGGCACGAACATCATCTACGACAGTAATTTTAAAACCGATAATGTCAATTGTGACATCACTGATGATGTCATAATTGATTTTGACCATCTTTTCGAAACTGTAAAATTGACGCTTCTGAACTCACGAATGGCACGGACATCATCTACGACAGTAATTTTAAAACCGATAATGTCAATTGTGACATCACTGATGATGTCATAATTGATTTCGACCATCTTTTCAAAACTGTAAAATTGACGCTTCTGAACTCACGAATGGCACGAACATCATCTACGACAGTAATTTTAAAACCGATAATGTCAATTGTGACATCACTGATGATGTCATAATTGATTTTGACCATCTTTTCGAAACTGTAAAATTGACGCTTCTGAACTCACGAATGGCACGGACATCATCTACGACAGTAATTTTAAAACCGATAATGTCAATTGTGACATCACTGATGAGGTCATAATTGATTTCGACCATCTTTTCAAAACTGTAAAATTGACGCTTCTGAACTCACGGATGGCACGGACATCATCTACGACAGTAATTTTAAAACCGATAATGTCAATTGTGACATCACTGATGATGTCATAATTGATTTTGACCATCTTTTCAAAACTGTAAAATTGACGCTTCTGAACTCACGAATGGCACGGACATCATCTACGACAGTAATTTTAAAACTGATAATGTCAATTGTGACATCACTGATGATGTCATAATTGATTTCGACCATCTTTTCAAAACTGTAAAATTGACGCTTCTGTACTCACGAATGGCACGAACATCATCTACGACAGTAATTTTAAAACCGATAATGTCAATTGTGACATCACTGATGATGTCATAATTGATTTCGACCATCTTTTCAAAACTGTAAAATTGACGCTTCTGAACTCACGAATGGCACGAACATCATCTACGACAGTAATTTTAAAACCGATAATGTCAATTGTGACATCACTGATGATGTCATAATTGATTTTGACCATCTTTTCAAAACTGTAAAATTGACGCTTCTGAACTCACGAATGGCACGGACATCATCTACGACAGTAATTTTAAAACCGATAATGTCAATTGTGACATCACTGATGATGTCATAATTGATTTTGACCTTCTTTTCAAAACTGTAAAATTGACGCTTCTGAACTCACGAATGGCACGGACATCATCTACGACAGTAATTTTAAAACTGATAATGTCAATTGTGACATCACTGATGATGTCATAATTGATTTTGACCATCTTTTCAAAACTGTAAAATTGACGCTTCTGAACTCACGAATGGCACGAACATCATCTACGACAGTAATTTTAAAACCGATAATGTCAATTGTGACATCACTGATGATGTCATAATTGATTTCGACCATCTTTTCAAAACTGTAAAATTGACGCTTCTGAACTCACGAATGGCACGAACATCATCTACGACAGTAATTTTAAAACCGATAATGTCAATTGTGACATCACTGATGATGTCATAATTGATTTTGACCATCTTTTCAAAACTGTAAAATTGACGCTTCTGAACTCACGAATGGCACGGACATCATCTACGACAGTAATTTTAAAACCGATAATGTCAATTGTGACATCACTGATGATGTCATAATTGATTTCGACCATCTTTTCAAAACTGTAAAATTGACTCTTCTGAACTCGCGAATGGCACGGACATCATCTACGACAGTAATTTTAAAACCAATAATGTCAATTGTGACATCACTGATGATGTCATAATTGATTTTGACCTTCTTTTCAAAACTGTAAAATTGACGCTTCTGAACTCACGGATGGCACGGACATTATCTACGACAGTAATTTTAAAACCGATAATGTCAATTGTGACATCACTGATGATGTCATAATTGATTTTGACCATCTTTTCAAAATTGTAAAATTGACGCTTCTGAACTCACGAATGGCACGGACATCATCTACGACAGTAATTTTAAAACTGATAATGTCAATTGTGACATCACTGATGATGTCATAATTGATTTCGACCATCTTTTCAAAACTGTAAAATTGACGCTTCTGAACTCACGAATGGCACGAACATCATCTACGACAGTAATTTTAAAACCGATAATGTCAATTGTGACATCACTGATGATGTCATAATTGATTTCGACCATCTTTTCAAAACTGTAAAATTGACGCTTCTGAACTCACGAATGGCACGAACATCATCTACGACAGTAATTTTAAAACCGATAATGTCAATTGTGACATCACTGATGATGTCATAATTGATTTCGACCATCTTTTCAAAACTGTAAAATTGACGCTTCTGAACTCACGAATGGCACGGACATCATCTACGACAGTAATTTTAAAACCGATAATGTCAATTGTGACATCACTGATGATGTCATAATTGATTTCGACCATCTTTTCAAAACTGTAAAATTGACGCTTCTGAACTCACGAATGGCACGGACATCATCTACGACAGTAATTTTAAAACCGATAATGTCAATTGTGACATCACTGATGATGTCATAATTGATTTTGACCATCTTTTCAAAACTGTAAACTTGACGCTTCTGAACTCACGAATGGCACGGACATCATCTACGACAGTAATTTTAAAACCGATAATGTCAATTGTGACATCACTGATGATGTCATAATTGATTTCGACCATCTTTTCAAAACTGTAAAATTGACGCTTCTGAACTCACGAATGGCACGGACATCATCTACGTCAGTAATTTTAAAACCGATAATGTCAATTGTGACATCACTGATGATGTCATAATTGATTTTGACCTTCTTTTCAAAACTGTAAAATTGACGCTTCTGAACTCACGAATGGCACGAACATCATCTACGACAGTAATTTTAAAACAGATAATGTCAATTGTGACATCACTGATGATGTCATAATTGATTTCGACCATCTTTTCAAAACTGTAAAATTGACGCTTCTGAACTCACGAATGGCACGAACATCATCTACGACAGTAATTTTAAAACCGATAATGTCAATTGTGACATCACTGATGATGTCATAATTGATTTTGACCATCTTTTCGAAACTGTAAAATTGACGCTTCTGAACTCACGAATGGCACGGACATCATCTACGACAGTAATTTTAAAACCGATAATGTCAATTGTGACATCACTGATGATGTCATAATTGATTTCGACCATCTTTTCAAAACTGTAAAATTGACGCTTCTGAACTCACGAATGGCACGAACATCATCTACGACAGTAATTTTAAAACCGATAATGTCAATTGTGACATCACTGATGATGTCATAATTGATTTCGACCATCTTTTCAAAACTGTAAAATTGACGCTTCTGAACTCACGAATGGCACGAACATCATCTACGACAGTAATTTTAAAACCGATAATGTCAATTGTGACATCACTGATGATGTCATAATTGATTTTGACCATCTTTTCAAAACTGTAAAATTGACGCTTCTGAACTCACGAATGGCACGAACATCATCTACGACAGTAATTTTAAAACCGATAATGTCAATTGTGACATCACTGATGATGTCATAATTGATTTTGACCATCTTTTCGAAACTGTAAAATTGACGCTTCTGAACTCACGAATGGCACGGACATCATCTACGACAGTAATTTTAAAACCGATAATGTCAATTGTGACATCACTGATGATGTCATAATTGATTTCGACCATCTTTTCAAAACTGTAAAATTGACGCTTCTGAACTCACGAATGGCACGAACATCATCTACGACAGTAATTTTAAAACCGATAATGTCAATTGTGACATCACTGATGATGTCATAATTGATTTCGACCATCTTTTCAAAACTGTAAAATTGACGCTTCTGAACTCACGAATGGCACGAACATCATCTACGACAGTAATTTTAAAACCGATAATGTCAATTGTGACATCACTGATGATGTCATAATTGATTTTGACCATCTTTTCAAAACTGTAAAATTGACGCTTCTGAACTCACGAATGGCACGGACATCATCTACGACAGTAATTTTAAAACCGATAATGTCAATTGTGACATCACTGATGATGTCATAATTGATTTTGACCATCTTTTCAAAACTGTAAAATTGACGCTTCTGAACTCACGAATGGCACGAACATCATCTACGACAGTAATTTTAAAACCGATAATGTCAATTGTGACATCACTGATGATGTCATAATTGATTTCGACCATCTTTTCAAAACTGTAAAATTGACGCTTCTGAACTCACGAATGGCACGGACATCATCTACGACAGTAATTTTAAAACCGATAATGTCAATTGTGACATCACTGATGATGTCATAATTGATTTCGACCATCTTTTCAAAACTGTAAAATTGACGCTTCTGAACTCACGAATGGCACGAACATCATCTACGACAGTAATTTTAAAACCGATAATGTCAATTGTGACATCACTGATGATGTCATAATTGATTTCGACCATCTTTTCAAAACTGTAAAATTGACGCTTCTGAACTCACGAATGGCACGGAAATCATCTACGACAGTAATTTTAAAACCGATAATGTCAATTGTGACATCACTGATGATATCATAATTGATTTCGATTATCTTTTCAAAACTGTAAAATTGACGCTTCTGAACTCACGAATGGCACGGACATCATCTACGACAGTAATTTTATAACCAATAATGTCAATTGTGACATCACTGATGATGTCATAATTGATTTTGACCTTCTTTTTTAAACTGTAAAATTGACGCTTCTGAACTCACGGATTGCACGGACATCATCTACGACAGTAATTTTAAAACCGATAATGTCAATTGTGACATCACTGATGATGTCATAATTGATTTTGACCATCTTTTCAAAACTGTAAAATTGACGCTTCTGAACTCACGGATGGCACGGACATCATCTACGACAGTAATTTTAAAACTGATAATGTCAATTGTGACATCACTGATGATGTCATAATTGATATCGACCATCTTTTCAAAACTGTAAAATTGACGCTTCTGAACTCACGAATGGCACGAACATCATCTACGACAGTAATTTTAAAACCGATAATGTCAATTGTGACATCACTGATGATGTCATAATTGATTTTGACCATCTTTTCAAAACTGTAAAATTGACGCTTCTGAACTCACGAATGGCACGAACATCATCTACGACAGTAATTTTAAAACCGATAATGTCAATTGTGACATCACTGATGATGTCATAATTGATTTCTACCATCTTTTCAAAACTGTAAAATTGACGCTTCTGAACTCACGAATGGCACGAACATCATCTACGACAGTAATTTTAAAACCGATAATGTCAATTGTGACATCACTGATGATGTCATAATTGATTTTGACCATCTTTTCGAAACTGTAAAATTGACGCTTCTGAACTCACGAATGGCACGGACATCATCTACGACAGTAATTTTAAAACCGATAATGTCAATTGTGACATCACTGATGATGTCATAATTGATTTCGACCATCTTTTCAAAACTGTAAAATTGACGCTTCTGAACTCACGAATGGCACGAACATCATCTACGACAGTAATTTTAAAACCGATAATGTCAATTGTGACATCACTGATGATGTCATAATTGATTTTGACCATCTTTTCGAAACTGTAAAATTGACGCTTCTGAACTCACGAATGGCACGGACATCATCTACGACAGTAATTTTAAAACCGATAATGTCAATTGTGACATCACTGATGAGGTCATAATTGATTTCGACCATCTTTTCAAAACTGTAAAATTGACGCTTCTGAACTCACGGATGGCACGGACATCATCTACGACAGTAATTTTAAAACCGATAATGTCAATTGTGACATCACTGATGATGTCATAATTGATTTTGACCATCTTTTCAAAACTGTAAAATTGACGCTTCTGAACTCACGAATGGCACGGACATCATCTACGACAGTAATTTTAAAACTGATAATGTCAATTGTGACATCACTGATGATGTCATAATTGATTTCGACCATCTTTTCAAAACTGTAAAATTGACGCTTCTGTACTCACGAATGGCACGAACATCATCTACGACAGTAATTTTAAAACCGATAATGTCAATTGTGACATCACTGATGATGTCATAATTGATTTCGACCATCTTTTCAAAACTGTAAAATTGACGCTTCTGAACTCACGAATGGCACGAACATCATCTACGACAGTAATTTTAAAACCGATAATGTCAATTGTGACATCACTGATGATGTCATAATTGATTTTGACCATCTTTTCAAAACTGTAAAATTGACGCTTCTGAACTCACGAATGGCACGGACATCATCTACGACAGTAATTTTAAAACCGATAATGTCAATTGTGACATCACTGATGATGTCATAATTGATTTCGACCATCTTTTCAAAACTGTAAAATTGACGCTTCTGAATCACGAATGGCACGGACATCATCTACGACAGTAATTTTAAAACCAATAATGTCAATTGTGACATCACTGATGATGTCATAATTGATTTTGACCATCTTTTCAAAACTGTAAAATTGACGCTTCTGAACTCACGAATGGCACGAACATCATCTACGACAGTAATTTTAAAACCGATAATGTCAATTGTGACATCACTGATGATGTCATAATTGATTTTGACCATCTTTTCAAAACTGTAAAATTGACGCTTCTGAACTCACGAATGGCACGGACATCATCTACGACAGTAATTTTAAAACCGATAATGTCAATTGTGACATCACTGATGATGTCATAATTGATTTTGACCATCTTTTCAAAACTGTAAAATTGACGCTTCTGAACTCACGAATGGCACGAACATCATCTACGACAGTAATTTTAAAACCGATAATGTCAATTGTGACATCACTGATGATGTCATAATTGATTTCGACCATCTTTTCAAAACTGTAAAATTGACGCTTCTGAACTCACGAATGGCACGGACATCATCTACGACAGTAATTTTAAAACCGATAATGTCAATTGTGACATCACTGATGATGTCATAATTGATTTCGACCATCTTTTCAAAACTGTAAAATTGACGCTTCTGAACTCACGAATGGCACGAACATCATCTACGACAGTAATTTTAAAACCGATAATGTCAATTGTGACATCACTGATGATGTCATAATTGATTTCGACCATCTTTTCAAAACTGTAAAATTGACGCTTCTGAACTCACGAATGGCACGGAAATCATCTACGACAGTAATTTTAAAACCGATAATGTCAATTGTGACATCACTGATGATATCATAATTGATTTCGACCATCTTTTCAAAACTGTAAAATTGACGCTTCTGAACTCACGAATGGCACGGACATCATCTACGACAGTAATTTTATAACCAATAATGTCAATTGTGACATCACTGATGATGTCATAATTGATTTTGACCTTCTTTTTTAAACTGTAAAATTGACGCTTCTGAACTCACGGATTGCACGGACATCATCTACGACAGTAATTTTAAAACCGATAATGTCAATTGTGACATCACTGATGATGTCATAATTGATTTTGACCATCTTTTCAAAACTGTAAAATTGACGCTTCTGAACTCACGGATGGCACGGACATCATCTACGACAGTAATTTTAAAACTGATAATGTCAATTGTGACATCACTGATGATGTCATAATTGATTTCGACCATCTTTTCAAAACTGTAAAATTGACGCTTCTGAACTCACGAATGGCACGAACATCATCTACGACAGTAATTTTAAAACCGATAATGTCAATTGTGACATCACTGATGATGTCATAATTGATTTTGACCATCTTTTCAAAACTGTAAAATTGACGCTTCTGAACTCACGAATGGCACGAACATCATCTACGACAGTAATTTTAAAACCGATAATGTCAATTGTGACATCACTGATGATGTCATAATTGATTTCTACCATCTTTTCAAAACTGTAAAATTGACGCTTCTGAACTCACGAATGGCACGGACATCATCTACGACAGTAATTTTAAAACCGATAATGTCAATTGTGACATCACTGATGATGTCATAATTGATTTTGACCATCTTTTGAAAACTGTAAAATTGACGCTTCTGAACTCACGAATGGCACGAACATCATCTACGACAGTAATTTTAAAACCGATAATGTCAATTGTGACATCACTGATGATGTCATAATTGATTTTGACCATCTTTTCGAAACTGTAAAATTGACGCTTCTGAACTCACGAATGGCACGGACATCATCTACGACAGTAATTTTAAAACCGATAATGTCAATTGTGACATCACTGATGATGTCATAATTGATTTCGACCATCTTTTCAAAACTGTAAAATTGACGCTTCTGAACTCACGAATGGCACGAACATCATCTACGACAGTAATTTTAAAACCGATAATGTCAATTGTGACATCACTGATGATGTCATAATTGATTTTGACCATCTTTTCGAAACTGTAAAATTGACGCTTCTGAACTCACGAATGGCACGGACATCATCTACGACAGTAATTTTAAAACCGATAATGTCAATTGTGACATCACTGATGAGGTCATAATTGATTTCGACCATCTTTTCAAAACTGTAAAATTGACGCTTCTGAACTCACGGATGGCACGGACATCATCTACGACAGTAATTTTAAAACCGATAATGTCAATTGTGACATCACTGATGATGTCATAATTGATTTTGACCATCTTTTCAAAACTGTAAAATTGACGCTTCTGAACTCACGAATGGCACGGACATCATCTACGACAGTAATTTTAAAACTGATAATGTCAATTGTGACATCACTGATGATGTCATAATTGATTTCGACCATCTTTTCAAAACTGTAAAATTGACGCTTCTGTACTCACGAATGGCACGAACATCATCTACGACAGTAATTTTAAAACCGATAATGTCAATTGTGACATCACTGATGATGTCATAATTGATTTCGACCATCTTTTCAAAACTGTAAAATTGACGCTTCTGAACTCACGAATGGCACGAACATCATCTACGACAGTAATTTTAAAACCGATAATGTCAATTGTGACATCACTGATGATGTCATAATTGATTTTGACCATCTTTTCAAAACTGTAAAATTGACGCTTCTGAACTCACGAATGGCACGGACATCATCTACGACAGTAATTTTAAAACCGATAATGTCAATTGTGACATCACTGATGATGTCATAATTGATTTCGACCATCTTTTCAAAACTGTAAAATTGACGCTTCTGAATCACGAATGGCACGGACATCATCTACGACAGTAATTTTAAAACCAATAATGTCAATTGTGACATCACTGATGATGTCATAATTGATTTTGACCTTCTTTTCAAAACTGTAAAATTGACGCTTCTGAACTCACGGATGGCATGGACATCATCTACGACAGTAATTTTAAAACCGATAATGTCAATTGTGACATCACTGATGATGTCCTAATTGATTTTGACCATCTTTTCAAAACTGTAAAATTGACGCTTCTGAACTCACGAATGGCACGGACATCATCTACGACAGTAATTTTAAAACCGATAATGTCAATTGTGACATCACTGATGATGTCATAATTGATTTTGACCATCTTTTCAAAACTGTAAAATTGACGCTTCTGAACTCACGAATGGCACGGACATCATCTACGACAGTAATTTTAAAACTGATAATGTCAATTGTGATATCACTGATGATGTCATAATTGATTTCGACCATCTTTTCAAAACTGTAAAATTGACGCTTCTGAACTCACGAATGGCACGAACATCATCTACGACAGTAATTTTAAAACCGATAATGTCAATTGTGACATCACTGATGATGTCATAATTGATTTCTACCATCTTTTCGAAACTGTAAAATTGACGCTTCTGAACTCACGAATGGCACGGACATCATCTACGACAGTAATTTTAAAACTGATAATGTCAATTGTGATATCACTGATTATGTCATAATTGATTTCGACCATCTTTTCAAAACTGTAAAATTGACGCTTCTGAACTCACGAATGGCACGAACATCATCTACGACAGTAATTTTAAAACCGATAATGTCAATTGTGACATCACTGATGATGTCATAATTGATTTCGACCATCTTTTCAAAACTGTAAAATTGACGCTTCTGAACTCACGAATGGCACGAACATCATCTACGACAGTAATTTTAAAACCGATAATGTCAATTGTGACATCACTGATGATGTCATAATTGATTTTGACCATCTTTTCGAAACTGTAAAATTGACGCTTCTGAACTCACGAATGGCATGGACATCATCTACGACAGTAATTTTAAAACCGATAATGTCAATTGTGACATCACTGATGATGTCATAATTGATTTCGACCATCTTTTCAAAACTGTAAAATTGACGCTTCTGAACTCACGGATGGCACGGACATCATCTACGACAGTAATTTTAAAACCGATAATGTCAATTGTGACATCACTGATGATGTCATAATTGATTTTGACCATCTTTTCAAAACTGTAAAATTGACGCTTCTGAACTCACGAATGGCACGGACATCATCTACGACAGTAATTTTAAAACTGATAATGTCAATTGTGACATCACTGATGATGTCATAATTGATTTCGACCATCTTTTCAAAACTGTAAAATTGACGCTTCTGAACTCACGAATGGCACGAACATCATCTACGACAGTAATTTTAAAACCGATAATGTCAATTGTGACATCACTGATGATGTCATAATTGATTTCGACCATCTTTTCAAAACTGTAAAATTGACGCTTCTGAACTCACGAATGGCACGAACATCATCTACGACAGTAATTTTAAAACCGATAATGTCAATTGTGACATCACTGATGATGTCATAATTGATTTCTACCATCTTTTCGAAACTGTAAAATTGACGCTTCTGAACTCACGAATGGCACGGACATCATCTACGACAGTAATTTTAAAACTGATAATGTCAATTGTGACATCACTGATGATGTCATAATTGATTTCGACCATCTCTTCAAAACTGTAAAATTGTCGCTTCTGAACTCACGAATGGCACGAACATCATCTACGACAGTAATTTTAAAACCGATAATGTCAATTGTGACATCACTGATGATGTCATAATTGATTTTGACCATCTTTTCGAAACTGTAAAATTGACGCTTCTGAACTCACGAATGGCATGGACATCATCTACGACAGTAATTTTAAAACCGATAATGTCAATTTTGACATCACTGATGATGTCATAATTGATTTCGACCATCTTTTCAAAACTGTAAAATTGACGCTTCTGAACTCACGGATGGCACGGACATCATCTACGACAGTAATTTTAAAACCGATAATGTCAATTGTGACATCACTGATGATGTCATAATTGATTTTGACCATCTTTTCAAAACTGTAAAATTGACGCTTCTGAACTCACGAATGGCACGGACATCATCTACGACAGTAATTTTAAAACTGATAATGTCAATTGTGACATCACTGATGATGTCATAATTGATTTCGACCATCTTTTCAAAACTGTAAAATTGACGCTTCTGAACTCACGAATGGCACAAACATCATCTACGACAGTAATTTTAAAACCGATAATGTCAATTGTGACATCACTGATGATGTCATAATTGATTTCGACCATCTTTTCAAAACTGTAAAATTGACGCTTCTGAACTCACGAATGGCACGAACATCATCTACGACAGTAATTTTAAAACCGATAATGTCAATTGTGACATCACTGATGATGTCATAATTGATTTCTACCATCTTTTCGAAACTGTAAAATTGACGCTTCTGAACTCACGAATGGCACGGACATCATCTACGACAGTAATTTTAAAACTGATAATGTCAATTGTGACATCACTGATGATGTCATAATTGATTTCGACCATCTCTTCAAAACTGTAAAATTGTCGCTTCTGAACTCACGAATGGCACGAACATCATCTACGACAGTAATTTTAAAACCGATAATGTCAATTGTGACATCACTGATGATGTCATAATTGATTTCGACCATCTTTTCAAAACTGTAAAATTGACGCTTCTGAACTCACGAATGGCACGGACATCATCTACGACAGTAATTTTAAAACCAATAATGTCAATTGTGACATCACTGATGATGTCATAATTGATTTTGACCTTCTTTTCAAAACTGTAAAATTGACGCTTCTGAACTCACGGATGGCACGGACATCATCTACGACAGTAATTTTAAAACCGATAATGTCAATTGTGACATCACTGATGATGTCATAATTGATTTTGACCATCTTTTCAAAACTGTAAAATTGACGCTTCTGAACTCACGAATGGCACGGACATCATCTACGACAGTAATTTTAAAACTGATAATGTCAATTGTGATATCACTGATGATGTCATAATTGATTTCGACCATCTTTTCAAAACTGTAAAATTGACGCTTCTGAACTCACGATTGGCACGAACATCATCTACGACAGTAATTTTAAAACCGATAATGTCAATTGTGACATCACTGATGATGTCATAATTGATTTTGACCATCTTTTCAAAACTGTAAAATTGACGCTTCTGAACTCACGAATGGCACGGACATCATCTACGACAGTAATTTTAAAACTGATAATGTCAATTGTGATATCACTGATGATGTCATAATTGATTTCGACCATCTTTTCAAAACTGTAAAATTGACGCTTCTGAACTCACGAATGGCACGAACATCATCTACGACAGTAATTTTAAAACCGATAATGTCAATTGTGACATCACTGATGATGTCATAATTGATTTCGACCATCTTTTCAAAACTGTAAAATTGACGCTTCTGAACTCACGAATGGCACGAACATCATCTACGACAGTAATTTTAAAACTGATAATGTCAATTGTGACATCACTGATGATGTCATAATTGATTTTGACCATCTTTTCGAAACTGTAAAATTGACGCTTCTGAACTCAGAATGGCATGGACATCATCTACGACAGTAATTTTAAAACCGATAATGTCAATTGTGACATCACTGATGATGTCATAATTGATTTCGACCATCTTTTCAAAACTGTAAAATTGACGCTTCTGAACTCACGGATGGCACGGACATCATCTACGACAGTAATTTTAAAACCGATAATGTCAATTGTGACATCACTGATGATGTCATAATTGATTTTGACCATCTTTTCAAAACTGTAAAATTGACGCTTCTGAACTCACGAATGGCACGGACATCATCTACGACAGTAATTTTAAAACTGATAATGTCAATTGTGACATCACTGATGATGTCATAATTGATTTCGACCATCTTTTCAAAACTGTAAAATTGACGCTTCTGAACTCACGAATGGCACGAACATCATCTACGACAGTAATTTTAAAACCGATAATGTCAATTGTGACATCACTGATGATGTCATAATTGATTTCGACCATCTTTTCAAAACTGTAAAATTGACGCTTCTGAACTCACGAATGGCACGAACATCATCTACGACAGTAATTTTAAAACCGATAATGTCAATTGTGACATCACTGATGATGTCATAATTGATTTCTACCATCTTTTCGAAACTGTAAAATTGACGCTTCTGAACTCACGAATGGCACGGACATCATCTACGACAGTAATTTTAAAACTGATAATGTCAATTGTGACATCACTGATGATGTCATAATTGATTTCGACCATCTCTTCAAAACTGTAAAATTGTCGCTTCTGAACTCACGAATGGCACGAACATCATCTACGACAGTAATTTTAAAACCGATAATGTCAATTGTGACATCACTGATGATGTCATAATTGATTTTGACCATCTTTTCAAACTGTAAAATTGACGCTTCTGAACTCACGAATGGCACGGACATCATCTACGACAGTAATTTTAAAACTGATAATGTCAATTGTGATATCACTGATGATGTCATAATTGATTTCGACCATCTTTTCAAAACTGTAAAATTGACGCTTCTGAACTCACGAATGGCACGAACATCATCTACGACAGTAATTTTAAAACCGATAATGTCAATTGTGACATCACTGATGATGTCATAATTGATTTCTACCATCTTTTCGAAACTGTAAAATTGACGCTTCTGAACTCACGAATGGCACGGACATCATCTACGACAGTAATTTTAAAACTGATAATGTCAATTGTGACATCACTGATGATGTCATAATTGATTTCGACCATCTCTTCAAAACTGTAAAATTGACGCTTCTGAACTCACGAATGGCACGAACATCATCTACGACAGTAATTTTAAAACCGATAATGTCAATTGTGACATCACTGATGATGTCATAATTGATTTCGACCATCTTTTCAAAACTGTAAAATTGACGCTTCTGAACTCACGAATGGCACGGACATCATCTACGACAGTAATTTTAAAACCAATAATGTCAATTGTGACATCACTGATGATGTCATAATTGATTTTGACCTTCTTTTCAAAACTGTAAAATTGACGCTTCTGAACTCACGGATGGCACGGACATCATCTACGACAGTAATTTTAAAACCGATAATGTCAATTGTGACATCACTGATGATGTCATAATTGATTTTGACCATCTTTTCAAAACTGTAAAATTGACGCTTCTGAACTCACGAATGGCACGGACATCATCTACGACAGTAATTTTAAAACTGATAATGTCAATTGTGACATCACTGATGATGTCATAATTGATTTCGACCATCTTTTCAAAACTGTAAAATTGACGCTTCTGAACTCACGAATGGCACGAACATCATCTACGACAGTAATTTTAAAACCGATAATGTCAATTGTGACATCACTGATGATGTCATAATTGATTTCGACCATCTTTTCAAAACTGTAAAATTGACGCTTCTGAACTCACGAATGGCACGAACATCATCTACGACAGTAATTTTAAAACCGATAATGTCAATTGTGACATCACTGATGATGTCATAATTGATTTTGACCATCTTTTCAAAACAGTAAAATTGACGCTTCTGAACTCACGAATGGCACGGACATCATCTACGACAGTAATTTTAAAACCGATAATGTCAATTGTGACATCACTGATGATGTCATAATTGATTTCGACCATCTTTTCAAAACTGTAAAATTGACGCTTCTGAACTCACGAATGGCACGGACATCATCTACGACAGTAATTTTAAAACCAATAATGTCAATTGTGACATCACTGATGATGTCATAATTGATTTTGACCTTCTTTTCAAAACTGTAAAATTGACGCTTCTGAACTCACGGATGGCACGGACATCATCTACGACAGTAATTTTAAAACCGATAATGTCAATTGTGACATCACTGATGATGTCCTAATTGATTTTGACCATCTTTTCAAAACTGTAAAATTGACGCTTCTGAACTCACGAATGGCACGGACATCATCTACGACAGTAATTTTAAAACTGATAATGTCAATTGTGACATCACTGATGATGTCATAATTGATTTCGACCATCTTTTCAAAACTGTAAAATTGACGCTTCTGAACTCACGAATGGCACGAACATCATCTACGACAATAATTTTAAAACCGATAATGTCAATTGTGACATCACTGATGATGTCATAATTGATTTCGACCATCTTTTCAAAACTGTAAAATTGACGCTTCTGAACTCACGAATGGCACGAACATCATCTACGACAGTAATTTTAAACCGATAATGTCAATTGTGACATCACTGATGATGTCATAATTGATTTCTACCATCTTTTCGAAACTGTAAAATTGACGCTTCTGAACTCACGAATGGCACGGACATCATCTACGACAGTAATTTTAAAACTGATAATGTCAATTGTGACATCACTGATGATGTCATAATTGATTTCGACCATCTCTTCAAAACTGTAAAATTGTCGCTTCTGAACTCACGAATGGCACGAACATCATCTACGACAGTAATTTTAAAACCGATAATGTCAATTGTGACATCACTGATGATGTCATAATTGATTTTGACCATCTTTCAAAACTGTAAAATTGACGCTTCTGAACTCACGAATGGCACGGACATCATCTACGACAGTAATTTTAAAACTGATAATGTCAATTGTGATATCACTGATGATGTCATAATTGATTTCGACCATCTTTTCAAAACTGTAAAATTGACGCTTCTGAACTCACGAATGGCACGAACATCATCTACGACAGTAATTTTAAAACCGATAATGTCAATTGTGACATCACTGATGATGTCATAATTGATTTTGACCATCTTTTCGAAACTGTAAAATTGACGCTTCTGAACTCACGAATGGCATGGACATCATCTACGACAGTAATTTTAAAACCGATAATGTCAATTTTGACATCACTGATGATGTCATAATTGATTTCGACCATCTTTTCAAAACTGTAAAATTGACGCTTCTGAACTCACGGATGGCACGGACATCATCTACGACAGTAATTTTAAAACCGATAATGTCAATTGTGACATCACTGATGATGTCATAATTGATTTTGACCATCTTTTCAAAACTGTAAAATTGACGCTTCTGAACTCACGAATGGCACGGACATCATCTACGACAGTAATTTTAAAACTGATAATGTCAATTGTGACATCACTGATGATGTCATAATTGATTTCGACCATCTTTCAAAACTGTAAAATTGACGCTTCTGAACTCACGAATGGCACAAACATCATCTACGACAGTAATTTTAAAACCGATAATGTCAATTGTGACATCACTGATGATGTCATAATTGATTTCGACCATCTTTTCAAAACTGTAAAATTGACGCTTCTGAACTCACGAATGGCACGAACATCATCTACGACAGTAATTTTAAAACCGATAATGTCAATTGTGACATCACTGATGATGTCATAATTGATTTCTACCATCTTTTCGAAACTGTAAAATTGACGCTTCTGAACTCACGAATGGCACGGACATCATCTACGACAGTAATTTTAAAACTGATAATGTCAATTGTGACATCACTGATGATGTCATAATTGATTTCGACCATCTCTTCAAAACTGTAAAATTGTCGCTTCTGAACTCACGAATGGCACGAACATCATCTACGACAGTAATTTTAAAACCGATAATGTCAATTGTGACATCACTGATGATGTCATAATTGATTTCGACCATCTTTTCAAAACTGTAAAATTGACGCTTCTGAACTCACGAATGGCACGGACATCATCTACGACAGTAATTTTAAAACCAATAATGTCAATTGTGACATCACTGATGATGTCATAATTGATTTTGACCTTCTTTTCAAAACTGTAAAATTGACGCTTCTGAACTCACGGATGGCACGGACATCATCTACGACAGTAATTTTAAAACCGATAATGTCAATTGTGACATCACTGATGATGTCATAATTGATTTTGACCATCTTTTCAAAACTGTAAAATTGACGCTTCTGAACTCACGAATGGCACGGACATCATCTACGACAGTAATTTTAAAACTGATAATGTCAATTGTGATATCACTGATGATGTCATAATTGATTTCGACCATCTTTTCAAAACTGTAAAATTGACGCTTCTGAACTCACGATTGGCACGAACATCATCTACGACAGTAATTTTAAAACCGATAATGTCAATTGTGACATCACTGATGATGTCATAATTGATTTTGACCATCTTTTCAAAACTGTAAAATTGACGCTTCTGAACTCACGAATGGCACGGACATCATCTACGACAGTAATTTTAAAACTGATAATGTCAATTGTGATATCACTGATGATGTCATAATTGATTTCGACCATCTTTTCAAAACTGTAAAATTGACGCTTCTGAACTCACGAATGGCACGAACATCATCTACGACAGTAATTTTAAAACCGATAATGTCAATTGTGACATCACTGATGATGTCATAATTGATTTCGACCATCTTTTCAAAACTGTAAAATTGACGCTTCTGAACTCACGAATGGCACGAACATCATCTACGACAGTAATTTTAAAACTGATAATGTCAATTGTGACATCACTGATGATGTCATAATTGATTTTGACCATCTTTTCGAAACTGTAAAATTGACGCTTCTGAACTCACGAATGGCATGGACATCATCTACGACAGTAATTTTAAAACCGATAATGTCAATTGTGACATCACTGATGATGTCATAATTGATTTCGACCATCTTTTCAAAACTGTAAAATTGACGCTTCTGAACTCACGGATGGCACGGACATCATCTACGAACGACAGTAATTTTAAAACCGATAATGTCAATTGTGACATCACTGATGATGTCATAATTGATTTTGACCATCTTTTCAAAACTGTAAAATTGACGCTTCTGAACTCACGAATGGCACGGACATCATCTACGACAGTAATTTTAAAACTGATAATGTCAATTGTGACATCACTGATGATGTCATAATTGATTTCGACCATCTTTTCAAAACTGTAAAATTGACGCTTCTGAACTCACGAATGGCACGAACATCATCTACGACAGTAATTTTAAAACCGATAATGTCAATTGTGACATCACTGATGATGTCATAATTGATTTCGACCATCTTTTCAAAACTGTAAAATTGACGCTTCTGAACTCACGAATGGCACGAACATCATCTACGACAGTAATTTTAAAACCGATAATGTCAATTGTGACATCACTGATGATGTCATAATTGATTTCTACCATCTTTTCGAAACTGTAAAATTGACGCTTCTGAACTCACGAATGGCACGGACATCATCTACGACAGTAATTTTAAAACTGATAATGTCAATTGTGACATCACTGATGATGTCATAATTGATTTCGACCATCTCTTCAAAACTGTAAAAATTGTCGCTTCTGAACTCACGAATGGCACGAACATCATCTACGACAGTAATTTTAAAACCGATAATGTCAATTGTGACATCACTGATGATGTCATAATTGATTTTGACCATCTTTTCAAAACTGTAAAATTGACGCTTCTGAACTCACGAATGGCACGGACATCATCTACGACAGTAATTTTAAAACTGATAATGTCAATTGTGATATCACTGATGATGTCATAATTGATTTCGACCATCTTTTCAAAACTGTAAAATTGACGCTTCTGAACTCACGAATGGCACGAACATCATCTACGACAGTAATTTTAAAACCGATAATGTCAATTGTGACATCACTGATGATGTCATAATTGATTTCGACCATCTTTTCAAAACTGTAAAATTGACGCTTCTGAACTCACGAATGGCACGAACATCAACTACGACAGTAATTTTAAAACCGATAATGTCAATTGTGACATCACTGATGATGTCATAATTGATTTTGACCATCTTTTCGAAACTGTAAAATTGACGCTTCTGAACTCACGAATGGCTTTGGCATCATCTACGACATTAATTTTAAATCCGATAATGTCAATTGTGACATCACTGATGATGTCATAATTGATTTCGACCATCTTTTCAAAACTGTAAAATTGACGCTTCTGAACTCACGGATGGCACGGACATCATCTACGACAGTAATTTTAAAACCGATAATGTCAATTGTGACATCACTGATGATGTCATAATTGATTTTGACCATCTTTTCAAAACTGTAAAATTGACGCTTCTGAACTCACGAATGGCACGGACATCATCTACGACAGTAATTTTAAAACTGATAATGTCAATTGTGACATCACTGATGATGTCATAATTGATTTCGACCATCTTTTCAAAACTGTAAAATTGACGCTTCTGAACTCACGAATGGCACGAACATCATCTACGACAGTAATTTTAAAACCGATAATGTCAATTGTGACATCACTGATGATGTCATAATTGATTTCGACCATCTTTTCAAAACTGTAAAATTGACGCTTCTGAACTCACGAATGGCACGAACATCATCTACGACAGTAATTTTAAAACCGATAATGTCAATTGTGACATCACTGATGATGTCATAATTGATTTCTACCATCTTTTCGAAACTGTAAAATTGACGCTTCTGAACTCACGAATGGCACGGACATCATCTACGACAGTAATTTTAAAACTGATAATGTCAATTGTGACATCACTGATGATGTCATAATTGATTTCGACCATCTTTTCAAAACTGTAAAATTGACGCTTCTGAACTCACGAATGGCACGAACATCATCTACGACAGTAATTTTAAAACCGATAATGTCAATTGTGACATCACTGATGATGTCATAATTGATTTTGACCATCTTTTCAAAACTGTAAAATTGACGCTTCTGAACTCACGAATGGCACGAACATCATCTACGACAGTAATTTTAAAACCGATAATGTCAATTGTGACATCACTGATGATGTCATAATTGATTTCTACCATCTTTTCAAAACTGTAAAATTGACGCTTCCGAACTCACGAATGGCACGGACATCATCTACGACAGTAATTTTAAAACCGATAATGTCAATTGTGACATCACTGATGATGTCATAATTGATTTCGACCATCTTTTCAAAACTGTAAAATTGACGCTTCTGAACTCACGAATGGCACGAACATCATCTACGACAGTAATTTTAAAACCGATAATGTCAATTGTGACATCACTGATGATGTCATAATTGATTTTGACCATCTTTTCGAAACTGTAAAATTGACGCTTCTGAACTCACGAATGGCACGGACATCATCTACGACAGTAATTTTAAAACTGATAATGTCAATTGTGACATCACTGATGATGTCATAATTGATTTCGACCATCTTTTCAAAACTGTAAAATTGACGCTTCTGAACTCACGAATGGCACGAACATCATCTACGACAGTAATTTTAAAACCGATAATGTCAATTGTGACATCACTGATGATGTCATAATTGATTTTGACCATCTTTTCGAAACTGTAAAATTGACGATTCTGAACTCACGAATGGCACGGACATCATCTACGACAGTAATTTTAACACCGATAATGTCAATTGTGACACCACTGATGATGTCATAATTGATTTCGACCATCTTTTCAAAACTGTAAAATTGACGCTTCTGAACTCACGAATGGCACGAACATCATCTACGACAGTAATTTTAAAACCGATAATGTCAATTGTGACATCACTGATGATGTCATAAGTGATTTTGACCATCTTTTCGAAACTGTAAAATTGACGCTTCTGAACTCACGAATGGCACGGACATCATCTACGACAGTAATTTTAAAACCGATAATGTCAATTGTGACATCACTGATGATGTCATAATTGATTTCGACCATCTTTTCAAAACTGTAAAATTGACGCTTCTGAACTCACGGATGGCACGGACATCATCTACGACAGTAATTTTAAAACCGATAATGTCAATTGTGACATCACTGATGATGTCATAATTGATTTTGACCATCTTTTCAAAACTGTAAAATTGACGCTTCTGAACTCACGAATGGCACGGACATCATCTACGACAGTAATTTTAAAACTGATAATGTCAATTGTGACATCACTGATGATGTCATAATTGATTTCGACCATCTTTTCAAAACTGTAAAATTGACGCTTCTGAACTCACGAATGGCACGAACATCATCTACGACAGTAATTTTAAAACCGATAATGTCAATTGTGACATCACTGATGATGTCATAATTGATTTCGACCATCTTTTCAAAACTGTAAAATTGACGCTTCTGAACTCACGAATGGCACGAACATCATCTACGACAGTAATTTTAAAACCGATAATGTCAATTGTGACATCACTGATGATGTCATAATTGATTTCTACCATCTTTTCGAAACTGTAAAATTGACGCTTCTGAACTCACGAATGGCACGGACATCATCTACGACAGTAATTTTAAAACTGATAATGTCAATTGTGACATCACTGATGATGTCATAATTGATTTCGACCATCTCTTCAAAACTGTAAAATTGACGCTTCTGAACTCACGAATGGCACGAACATCATCTACGACAGTAATTTTAAAACCGATAATGTCAATTGTGACATCACTGATGATGTCATAATTGATTTCGACCATCTTTTCAAAACTGTAAAATTGACGCTTCTGAACTCACGAATGGCACGGACATCATCTACGACAGTAATTTTAATAACCAATAATGTCAATTGTGACATCACTGATGATGTCATAATTGATTTTGACCTTCTTTTCAAAACTGTAAAATTGACGCTTCTGAACTCACGGATGGCACGGACATCATCTACGACAGTAATTTTAAAACCGATAATGTCAATTGTGACATCACTGATGATGTCATAATTGATTTTGACCATCTTTTCAAAACTGTAAAATTGACGCTTCTGAACTCACGAATGGCACGGACATCATCTACGACAGTAATTTTAAAACTGATAATGTCAATTGTGACATCACTGATGATGTCATAATTGATTTCGACCATCTTTTCAAAACTGTAAAATTGACGCTTCTGAACTCACGAATGGCACGAACATCATCTACGACAGTAATTTTAAAACCGATAATGTCAATTGTGACATCACTGATGATGTCATAATTGATTTCGACCATCTTTTCAAAACTGTAAAATTGACGCTTCTGAACTCACGAATGGCACGAACATCATCTACGACAGTAATTTTAAAACCGATAATGTCAATTGTGACATCACTGATGATGTCATAATTGATTTTGACCATCTTTTCAAAACTGTAAAATTGACGCTTCTGAACTCACGAATGGCACGGACATCATCTACGACAGTAATTTTAAAACCGATAATGTCAATTGTGACATCACTGATGATGTCATAATTGATTTCGACCATCTTTTCAAAACTGTAAAATTGACGCTTCTGAACTCACGAATGGCACGGACATCATCTACGACAGTAATTTTAAAACCAATAATGTCAATTGTGACATCACTGATGATGTCATAATTGATTTTGACCTTCTTTTCAAAACTGTAAAATTGACGCTTCTGAACTCACGGATGGCACGGACATCATCTACGACAGTAATTTTAAAACCGATAATGTCAATTGTGACATCACTGATGATGTCCTAATTGATTTTGACCATCTTTTCAAAACTGTAAAATTGACGCTTCTGAACTCACGAATGGCACGGACATCATCTACGACAGTAATTTTAAAACTGATAATGTCAATTGTGACATCACTGATGATGTCATAATTGATTTCGACCATCTTTTCAAAACTGTAAAATTGACGCTTCTGAACTCACGAATGGCACGAACATCATCTACGACAATAATTTTAAAACCGATAATGTCAATTGTGACATCACTGATGATGTCATAATTGATTTCGACCATCTTTTCAAAACTGTAAAATTGACGCTTCTGAACTCACGAATGGCACGAACATCATCTACGACAGTAATTTTAAAACCGATAATGTCAATTGTGACATCACTGATGATGTCATAATTGATTTCTACCATCTTTTCGAAACTGTAAAATTGACGCTTCTGAACTCACGAATGGCACGGACATCATCTACGACAGTAATTTTAAAACCAATAATGTCAATTGTGACATCACTGATGATGTCATAATTGATTTTGACCTTCTTTTCAAAACTGTAAAATTGACGCTTCTGAACTCACGAATGGCACGGACATCATCTACGACAGTAATTTTAAAACTGATAATGTCAATTGTGACATCACTGATGATGTCATAATTGATTTTGACCATCTTTTCAAAACTGTAAAATTGACGCTTCTGAACTCACGAATGGCACGAACATCATCTACGACAGTAATTTTAAAACCGATAATGTCAATTGTGACATCACTGATGATGTCATAATTGATTTCGACCATCTTTTCAAAACTGTAAAATTGACGCTTCTGAACTCACGAATGGCACGAACATCATCTACGACAGTAATTTTAAAACCGATAATGTCAATTGTGACATCACTGATGATGTCATAATTGATTTTGACCTTCTTTTCAAAACTGTAAAATTGACGCTTCTGAACTCACGGATGGCACGGACATCATCTACGACAGTAATTTTAAAACCGATAATGTCAATTGTGACATCACTGATGATGTCATAATTGATTTTGACCATCTTTTCAATACTGTAAAATTGACGCTTCTGAACTCACGAATGGCACGAACATCATCTACGACAGTAATTTTAAAACCGATAATGTCAATTGTGACATCACTGATGATGTCATAATTGATTTCGACCATCTTTTCAAAACTGTAAAATTGACGCTTCTGAACTCACGAATGGCACGAACATCATCTACGACAGTAATTTTAAAACCGATAATGTCAATTGTGACATCACTGATGATGTCATAATTGATTTCTACCATCTTTTCGAAACTGTAAAATTGACGCTTCTAAACTCACGAATGGCACGGACATCATCTACGACAGTAATTTTAAAACTGATAATGTCAATTGTGACATCACTGATGATGTCATAATTGATTTTGACCATCTTTTCAAAACTGTAAAATTGACGCTTCTGAACTCACGAATGGCACGGACATCATCTACGACAGTAATTTTAAAACCGATAATGTCAATTGTGACATCACTGATGATGTCATAATTGATTTCGACCATCTTTTCAAAACTGTAAAATTGACGCTTCTGAACTCACGAATGGCACGAACATCATCTACGACAGTAATTTTAAAACCGATAATGTCAATTGTGACATCACTGATGATATCATAATTGATTTTGACCATCTTTTCGAAACTGTAAAATTGACGCTTCTGAACTCACGAATGGCACGGACATCATCTACGACAGTAATTTTAAAACCGATAATGTCAATTGTGACATCACTGATGAGGTCATAATTGATTTCGACCATCTTTTCAAAACTGTAAAATTGACGCTTCTGAACTCACGGATGGCACGGACATCATCTACGACAGTAATTTTAAAACCGATAATGTCAATTGTGACATCACTGATGATGTCATAATTGATTTTGACCATCTTTTCAAAACTGTAAAATTGACGCTTCTGAACTCACGAATGGCACGGACATAATCTACGACAGTAATTTTAAAACTGATAATGTCAATTGTGACATCACTGATGATGTCATAATTGATTTCGACCATCTTTTCAAAACTGTAAAATTGACGCTTCTGAACTCACGAATGGCACGAACATCATCTACGACAGTAATTTTAAAACCGATAATGTCAATTGTGACATCACTGATGATGTCATAATTGATTTTGACCATCTTTTCAAAACTGTAAAATTGACGCTTCTGAACTCACGAATGGCACAAACATCATCTACGACAGTAATTTTAAAACCGATAATGTCAATTGTGACATCACTGATGATGTCATAATTGATTTTGACCATCTTTTCAAAACTGTAAAATTGACGCTTCTGAACTCACGAATGGCACGGACATCATCTACGACAGTAATTTTAAAACCGATAATGTCAATTGTGACATCACTGATGATGTCATAATTGATTTCGACCATCTTTTCAAAACTGTAAAATTGACGCTTCTGAATCACGAATGGCACGGACATCATCTACGACAGTAATTTTAAAACCAATAATGTCAATTGTGACATCACTGATGATATCATAATTGATTTTGACCATCTTTTCGAAACTGTAAAATTGACGCTTCTGAACTCACGAATGGCACGGACATCATCTACGACAGTAATTTTAAAACCGATAATGTCAATTGTGACATCACTGATGAGGTCATAATTGATTTCGACCATCTTTTCAAAACTGTAAAATTGACGCTTCTGAACTCACGGATGGCACGGACATCATCTACGACAGTAATTTTAAAACCGATAATGTCAATTGTGACATCACTGATGATGTCATAATTGATTTTGACCATCTTTTCAAAACTGTAAAATTGACGCTTCTGAACTCACGAATGGCACGGACATAATCTACGACAGTAATTTTAAAACTGATAATGTCAATTGTGACATCACTGATGATGTCATAATTGATTTCGACCATCTTTTCAAAACTGTAAAATTGACGCTTCTGAACTCACGAATGGCACGAACATCATCTACGACAGTATTTTTAAAACCGATAATGTCAATTGTGACATCACTGATGATGTCATAATTGATTTTGACCATCTTTTCAAAACTGTAAAATTGACGCTTCTGAACTCACGAATGGCACAAACATCATCTACGACAGTAATTTTAAAACCGATAATGTCAATTGTGACATCACTGATGATGTCATAATTGATTTTGACCATCTTTTCAAAACTGTAAAATTGACGCTTCTGAACTCACGAATGGCACGGACATCATCTACGACAGTAATTTTAAAACCGATAATGTCAATTGTGACATCACTGATGATGTCATAATTGATTTCGACCATCTTTTCAAAACTGTAAAATTGACGCTTCTGAATCACGAATGGCACGGACATCATCTACGACAGTAATTTTAAAACCAATAATGTCAATTGTGACATCACTGATGATGTCATAATTGATTTTGACCTTCTTTTCAAAACTGTAAAATTGACGCTTCTGAACTCACGGATGGCACGGACATCATCTACGACAGTAATTTTAAAACCGATAATGTCAATTGTGACATCACTGATGATGTCCTAATTGATTTTGACCATCTTTTCAAAACTGTAAAATTGACGCTTCTGAACTCACGAATGGCACGGACATCATCTACGACAGTAATTTTAAAACTGATCATGTCAATTGTGACATCACTGATGATGTCATAATTGATTTCGACCATCTTTTCAAAACTGTAAAATTGACGCTTCTGAACTCACGAATGGCACGAACATCATCTACGACAATAATTTTAAAACCAATAATGTCAATTGTGACATCACTGATGATGTCATAATTGATTTCGACCATCTTTTCAAAACTGTAAAATTGACGCTTCTGAACTCACGAATGGCACGAACATCATCTACGACAGTAATTTTAAAACCGATAATGTCAATTGTGACATCACTGATGATGTCATAATTGATTTCTACCATCTTTTCGAAACTGTAAAATTGACGCTTCTGAACTCACGAATGGCACGGACATCATCTACGACAGTAATTTTAAAACTGATAATGTCAATTGTGACATCACTGATGATGTCATAATTGATTTCGACCATCTTTTCAAAACTGTAAAATTGACTCTTCTGAACTCACGAATGGCACGGACATCATCTACGACAGTAATTTTAAAACCAATAATGTCAATTGTGACATCACTGATGATGTCATAATTGATTTTGACCTTCTTTTCAAAACTGTAAAATTGACGCTTCTGAACTCACGAATGGCACGGACATCATCTACGACAGTAATTTTAAAACTGATAATGTCAATTGTGACATCACTGATGATGTCATAATTGATTTTGACCATCTTTTCAAAACTGTAAAATTGACGCTTCTGAACTCACGAATGGCACGAACATCATCTACGACAGTAATTTTAAAACCGATAATGTCAATTGTGACATCACTGATGATGTCATAATTGATTTCGACCATCTTTTCAAAACTGTAAAATTGACGCTTCTGAACTCACGAATGGCACGAACATCATCTACGACAGTAATTTTAAAACCGATAATGTCAATTGTGACATCACTGATGATGTCATAATTGATTTTGACCATCTTTTCAAAACTGTAAAATTGACGCTTCTGAACTCACGAATGGCACGGACATCATCTACGACAGTAATTTTAAAACCGATAATGTCAATTGTGACATCACTGATGATGTCATAATTGATTTCGACCATCTTTTCAAAACTGTAAAATTGACTCTTCTGAACTCGCGAATGGCACGGACATCATCTACGACAGTAATTTTAAAACCAATAATGTCAATTGTGACATCACTGATGATGTCATAATTGATTTTGACCTTCTTTTCAAAACTGTAAAATTGACGCTTCTGAACTCACGGATGGCACGGACATTATCTACGACAGTAATTTTAAAACCGATAATGTCAATTGTGACATCACTGATGATGTCATAATTGATTTTGACCATCTTTTCAAAATTGTAAAATTGACGCTTCTGAACTCACGAATGGCACGGACATCATCTACGACAGTAATTTTAAAACTGATAATGTCAATTGTGACATCACTGATGATGTCATAATTGATTTCGACCATCTTTTCAAAACTGTAAAATTTACGCTTCTGAACTCACGAATAGCACGAACATCATCTACGACGGTAATTTTAAAACCGATAATGTCAATTGTGACATCACTGATGATGTCATAATTGATTTCGACCATCTTTTCAAAACTGTAAAATTGACGCTTCTGAACTCACGAATGGCACGAACATCATCTACGACAGTAATTTTAAAACCGATAATGTCAATTGTGACATCACTGATGATGTCATAATTGATTTTGACCATCTTTTCGAAACTGTAAAATTGACGCTTCTGAACTCACGAATGGCACGGACATCATCTACGACAGTAATTTTAAAACCGATAATGTCAATTGTGACATCACTGATGATGTCATAATTGATTTTGACCATCTTTTCAAAACTGTAAAATTGACGCTTCTGAACTCACGAATGGCACGGACATCATCTACGACAGTAATTTTAAAACCGATAATGTCAATTGTGACATCACTGATGATGTCATAATTGATTTCGACCATCTTTTCAAAACTGTAAAATTGACGCTTCTGAACTCACGAATGGCACGAACATCATCTACGACAGTAATTTTAAAACCGATAATGTCAATTGTGACATCACTGATGATGTCATAATTGATTTCGACCATCTTTTCAAAACTGTAAAATTGACGCTTCTGAACTCACGAATGGCACGAACATCATCTACGACAGTAATTTTAAAACTGATAATGTCAATTGTGACATCACTGATGATGTCATAATTGATTTTGACCATCTTTTCGAAACTGTAAAATTGACGCTTCTGAACTCACGAATGGCATGGACATCATCTACGACAGTAATTTTAAAACCGATAATGTCAATTGTGACATCACTGATGATGTCATAATTGATTTCGACCATCTTTTCAAAACTGTAAAATTGACGCTTCTGAACTCACGGATGGCACGGACATCATCTACGACAGTAATTTTAAAACCGATAATGTCAATTGTGACATCACTGATGATGTCATAATTGATTTTGACCATCTTTTCAAAACTGTAAAATTGACGCTTCTGAACTCACGAATGGCACGGACATCATCTACGACAGTAATTTTAAAACTGATAATGTCAATTGTGACATCACTGATGATGTCATAATTGATTTCGACCATCTTTTCAAAACTGTAAAATTGACGCTTCTGAACTCACGAATGGCACGAACATCATCTACGACAGTAATTTTAAAACCGATAATGTCAATTGTGACATCACTGATGATGTCATAATTGATTTCGACCATCTTTTCAAAACTGTAAAATTGACGCTTCTGAACTCACGAATGGCACGAACATCATCTACGACAGTAATTTTAAAACCGATAATGTCAATTGTGACATCACTGATGATGTCATAATTGATTTCTACCATCTTTTCGAAACTGTAAAATTGACGCTTCTGAACTCACGAATGGCACGGACATCATCTACGACAGTAATTTTAAAACTGATAATGTCAATTGTGACATCACTGATGATGTCATAATTGATTTCGACCATCTCTTCAAAACTGTAAAATTGTCGCTTCTGAACTCACGAATGGCACGAACATCATCTACGACAGTAATTTTAAAACCGATAATGTCAATTGTGACATCACTGATGATGTCATAATTGATTTTGACCATCTTTTCAAAACTGTAAAATTGACGCTTCTGAACTCACGAATGGCACGGACATCATCTACGACAGTAATTTTAAAACTGATAATGTCAATTGTGATATCACTGATGATGTCATAATTGATTTCGACCATCTTTTCAAAACTGTAAAATTGACGCTTCTGAACTCACGAATGGCACGAACATCATCTACGACAGTAATTTTAAAACCGATAATGTCAATTGTGACATCACTGATGATGTCATAATTGATTTCTACCATCTTTTCGAAACTGTAAAATTGACGCTTCTGAACTCACGAATGGCACGGACATCATCTACGACAGTAATTTTAAAACTGATAATGTCAATTGTGACATCACTGATGATGTCATAATTGATTTCGACCATCTCTTCAAAACTGTAAAATTGACGCTTCTGAACTCACGAATGGCACGAACATCATCTACGACAGTAATTTTAAAACCGATAATGTCAATTGTGACATCACTGATGATGTCATAATTGATTTCGACCATCTTTTCAAAACTGTAAAATTGACGCTTCTGAACTCACGAATGGCACGGACATCATCTACGACAGTAATTTTAAAACCAATAATGTCAATTGTGACATCACTGATGATGTCATAATTGATTTTGACCTTCTTTTCAAAACTGTAAAATTGACGCTTCTGAACTCACGGATGGCACGGACATCATCTACGACAGTAATTTTAAAACCGATAATGTCAATTGTGACATCACTGATGATGTCATAATTGATTTTGACCATCTTTTCAAAACTGTAAAATTGACGCTTCTGAACTCACGAATGGCACGAACATCATCTACGACAGTAATTTTAAAACCGATAATGTCAATTGTGACATCACTGATGATGTCATAATTGATTTCGACCATCTTTTCAAAACTGTAAAATTGACGCTTCTGAACTCACGAATGGCACGAACATCATCTACGACAGTAATTTTAAAACCGATAATGTCAATTGTGACATCACTGATGATGTCATAATTGATTTTGACCATCTTTTCAAAACAGTAAAATTGACGCTTCTGAACTCACGAATGGCACGGACATCATCTACGACAGTAATTTTAAAACCGATAATGTCAATTGTGACATCACTGATGATGTCATAATTGATTTCGACCATCTTTTCAAAACTGTAAAATTGACGCTTCTGAACTCACGAATGGCACGGACATCATCTACGACAGTAATTTTAAAACCAATAATGTCAATTGTGACATCACTGATGATGTCATAATTGATTTTGACCTTCTTTTCAAAACTGTAAAATTGACGCTTCTGAACTCACGGATGGCACGGACATCATCTACGACAGTAATTTTAAAACCGATAATGTCAATTGTGACATCACTGATGATGTCCTAATTGATTTTGACCATCTTTTCAAAACTGTAAAATTGACGCTTCTGAACTCACGAATGGCACGGACATCATCTACGACAGTAATTTTAAAACTGATAATGTCAATTGTGACATCACTGATGATGTCATAATTGATTTCGACCATCTTTTCAAAACTGTAAAATTGACGCTTCTGAACTCACGAATGGCACGAACATCATCTACGACAATAATTTTAAAACCGATAATGTCAATTGTGACATCACTGATGATGTCATAATTGATTTCGACCATCTTTTCAAAACTGTAAAATTGACGCTTCTGAACTCACGAATGGCACGAACATCATCTACGACAGTAATTTTAAAACCGATAATGTCAATTGTGACATCACTGATGATGTCATAATTGATTTCTACCATCTTTTCGAAACTGTAAAATTGACGCTTCTGAACTCACGAATGGCACGGACATCATCTACGACAGTAATTTTAAAACTGATAATGTCAATTGTGACATCACTGATGATGTCATAATTGATTTCGACCATCTCTTCAAAACTGTAAAATTGTCGCTTCTGAACTCACGAATGGCACGAACATCATCTACGACAGTAATTTTAAAACCGATAATGTCAATTGTGACATCACTGATGTTGTCATAATTGATTTTGACCATCTTTTCAAAACTGTAAAATTGACGCTTCTGAACTCACGAATGGCACGGACATCATCTACGACAGTAATTTTAAAACTGATAATGTCAATTGTGATATCACTGATGATGTCATAATTGATTTCGACCATCTTTTCAAAACTGTAAAATTGACGCTTCTGAACTCACGAATGGCACGAACATCATCTACGACAGTAATTTTAAAACCGATAATGTCAATTGTGACATCACTGATGATGTCATAATTGATTTTGACCATCTTTTCGAAACTGTAAAATTGACGCTTCTGAACTCACGAATGGCATGGACATCATCTACGACAGTAATTTTAAAACCGATAATGTCAATTTTGACATCACTGATGATGTCATAATTGATTTCGACCATCTTTTCAAAACTGTAAAATTGACGCTTCTGAACTCACGGATGGCACGGACATCATCTACGACAGTAATTTTAAAACCGATAAT
Source organism: Crinia signifera (assembly GCF_055691185.1). Lineage (NCBI taxonomy): Eukaryota > Metazoa > Chordata > Amphibia > Anura > Myobatrachidae > Crinia > Crinia signifera. The sequence continues at coordinate 29,380 of NW_028142182.1, read as the reverse complement.
GTCAATTGTGACATCACTGATGATGTCATAATTGATTTTGACCATCTTTTCAAAACTGTAAAATTGACGCTTCTGAACTCACGAATGGCACGGACATCATCTACGACAGTAATTTTAAAACTGATAATGTCAATTGTGACATCACTGATGATGTCATAATTGATTTCGACCATCTTTTCAAAACTGTAAAATTGACGCTTCTGAACTCACGAATGGCACAAACATCATCTACGACAGTAATTTTAAAACCGATAATGTCAATTGTGACATCACTGATGATGTCATAATTGATTTCGACCATCTTTTCAAAACTGTAAAATTGACGCTTCTGAACTCACGAATGGCACGAACATCATCTACGACAGTAATTTTAAAACCGATAATGTCAATTGTGACATCACTGATGATGTCATAATTGATTTCTACCATCTTTTCGAAACTGTAAAATTGACGCTTCTGAACTCACGAATGGCACGGACATCATCTACGACAGTAATTTTAAAACTGATAATGTCAATTGTGACATCACTGATGATGTCATAATTGATTTCGACCATCTCTTCAAAACTGTAAAATTGTCGCTTCTGAACTCACGAATGGCACGAACATCATCTACGACAGTAATTTTAAAACCGATAATGTCAATTGTGACATCACTGATGATGTCATAATTGATTTTGACCATCTTTTCAAAACTGTAAAATTGACGCTTCTGAACTCACGAATGGCACGGACATCATCTACGACAGTAATTTTAAAACCAATAATGTCAATTGTGACATCACTGATGATGTCATAATTGATTTTGACCTTCTTTTCAAAACTGTAAAATTGACGCTTCTGAACTCACGGATGGCACGGACATCATCTACGACAGTAATTTTAAAACCGATAATGTCAATTGTGACATCACTGATGATGTCATAATTGATTTTGACCATCTTTTCAAAACTGTAAAATTGACGCTTCTGAACTCACGAATGGCACGGACATCATCTACGACAGTAATTTTAAAACTGATAATGTCAATTGTGATATCACTGATGATGTCATAATTGATTTCGACCATCTTTTCAAAACTGTAAAATTGACGCTTCTGAACTCACGATTGGCACGAACATCATCTACGACAGTAATTTTAAAACCGATAATGTCAATTGTGACATCACTGATGATGTCATAATTGATTTTGACCATCTTTTCAAAACTGTAAAATTGACGCTTCTGAACTCACGAATGGCACGGACATCATCTACGACAGTAATTTTAAAACTGATAATGTCAATTGTGATATCACTGATGATGTCATAATTGATTTCGACCATCTTTTCAAAACTGTAAAATTGACGCTTCTGAACTCACGAATGGCACGAACATCATCTACGACAGTAATTTTAAAACCGATAATGTCAATTGTGACATCACTGATGATGTCATAATTGATTTCGACCATCTTTTCAAAACTGTAAAATTGACGCTTCTGAACTCACGAATGGCACGAACATCATCTACGACAGTAATTTTAAAACTGATAATGTCAATTGTGACATCACTGATGATGTCATAATTGATTTTGACCATCTTTTCGAAACTGTAAAATTGACGCTTCTGAACTCACGAATGGCATGGACATCATCTACGACAGTAATTTTAAAACCGATAATGTCAATTGTGACATCACTGATGATGTCATAATTGATTTCGACCATCTTTTCAAAACTGTAAAATTGACGCTTCTGAACTCACGGATGGCACGGACATCATCTACGACAGTAATTTTAAAACCGATAATGTCAATTGTGACATCACTGATGATGTCATAATTGATTTTGACCATCTTTTCAAAACTGTAAAATTGACGCTTCTGAACTCACGAATGGCACGGACATCATCTACGACAGTAATTTTAAAACTGATAATGTCAATTGTGACATCACTGATGATGTCATAATTGATTTCGACCATCTTTTCAAAACTGTAAAATTGACGCTTCTGAACTCACGAATGGCACGAACATCATCTACGACAGTAATTTTAAAACCGATAATGTCAATTGTGACATCACTGATGATGTCATAATTGATTTCGACCATCTTTTCAAAACTGTAAAATTGACGCTTCTGAACTCACGAATGGCACGAACATCATCTACGACAGTAATTTTAAAACCGATAATGTCAATTGTGACATCACTGATGATGTCATAATTGATTTCTACCATCTTTTCGAAACTGTAAAATTGACGCTTCTGAACTCACGAATGGCACGGACATCATCTACGACAGTAATTTTAAAACTGATAATGTCAATTGTGACATCACTGATGATGTCATAATTGATTTCGACCATCTCTTCAAAACTGTAAAATTGTCGCTTCTGAACTCACGAATGGCACGAACATCATCTACGACAGTAATTTTAAAACCGATAATGTCAATTGTGACATCACTGATGATGTCATAATTGATTTTGACCATCTTTTCAAAACTGTAAAATTGACGCTTCTGAACTCACGAATGGCACGGACATCATCTACGACAGTAATTTTAAAACTGATAATGTCAATTGTGATATCACTGATGATGTCATAATTGATTTCGACCATCTTTTCAAAACTGTAAAATTGACGCTTCTGAACTCACGAATGGCACGAACATCATCTACGACAGTAATTTTAAAACCGATAATGTCAATTGTGACATCACTGATGATGTCATAATTGATTTCGACCATCTTTTCAAAACTGTAAAATTGACGCTTCTGAACTCACGAATGGCACGAACATCAACTACGACAGTAATTTTAAAACCGATAATGTCAATTGTGACATCACTGATGATGTCATAATTGATTTTGACCATCTTTTCGAAACTGTAAAATTGACGCTTCTGAACTCACGAATGGCTTTGGCATCATCTACGACATTAATTTTAAATCCGATAATGTCAATTGTGACATCACTGATGATGTCATAATTGATTTCGACCATCTTTTCAAAACTGTAAAATTGACGCTTCTGAACTCACGGATGGCACGGACATCATCTACGACAGTAATTTTAAAACCGATAATGTCAATTGTGACATCACTGATGATGTCATAATTGATTATGACCATCTTTTCAAAACTGTAAAATTGACGCTTCTGAACTCACGAATGGCACGGACATCATCTACGACAGTAATTTTAAAACTGATAATGTCAATTGTGACATCACTGATGATGTCATAATTGATTTCGACCATCTTTTCAAAACTGTAAAATTGACGCTTCTGAACTCACGAATGGCACGAACATCATCTACGACAGTAATTTTAAAACCGATAATGTCAATTGTGACATCACTGATGATGTCATAATTGATTTCGACCATCTTTTCAAAACTGTAAAATTGACGCTTCTGAACTCACGAATGGCACGAACATCATCTACGACAGTAATTTTAAAACCAATAATGTCAATTGTGACATCACTGATGATGTCATAATTGATTTCTACCATCTTTTCGAAACTGTAAAATTGACGCTTCTGAACTCACGAATGGCACGGACATCATCTACGACAGTAATTTTAAAACTGATAATGTCAATTGTGACATCACTGATGATGTCATAATTGATTTCGACCATCTTTTCAAAACTGTAAAATTGACGCTTCTGAACTCACGAATGGCACGAACATCATCTACGACAGTAATTTTAAAACCGATAATGTCAATTGTGACATCACTGATGATGTCATAATTGATTTTGACCATCTTTTCAAAACTGTAAAATTGACGCTTCTGAACTCACGAATGGCACGAACATCATCTACGACAGTAATTTTAAAACCGATAATGTCAATTGTGACATCACTGATGATGTCATAATTGATTTCTACCATCTTTTCAAAACTGTAAAATTGACGCTTCCGAACTCACGAATGGCACGGACATCATCTACGACAGTAATTTTAAAACCGATAATGTCAATTGTGACATCACTGATGATGTCATAATTGATTTCGACCATCTTTTCAAAACTGTAAAATTGACGCTTCTGAACTCACGAATGGCACGAACATCATCTACGACAGTAATTTTAAAACCGATAATGTCAATTGTGACATCACTGATGATGTCATAATTGATTTTGACCATCTTTTCGAAACTGTAAAATTGACGCTTCTGAACTCACGAATGGCACGGACATCATCTACGACAGTAATTTTAAAACTGATAATGTCAATTGTGACATCACTGATGATGTCATAATTGATTTCGACCATCTTTTCAAAACTGTAAAATTGACGCTTCTGAACTCACGAATGGCACGAACATCATCTACGACAGTAATTTTAAAACCGATAATGTCAATTGTGACATCACTGATGATGTCATAATTGATTTTGACCATCTTTTCGAAACTGTAAAATTGACGATTCTGAACTCACGAATGGCACGGACATCATCTACGACAGTAATTTTAACACCGATAATGTCAATTGTGACACCACTGATGATGTCATAATTGATTTCGACCATCTTTTCAAAACTGTAAAATTGACGCTTCTGAACTCACGAATGGCACGAACATCATCTACGACAGTAATTTTAAAACCGATAATGTCAATTGTGACATCACTGATGATGTCATAAGTGATTTTGACCATCTTTTCGAAACTGTAAAATTGACGCTTCTGAACTCACGAATGGCACGGACATCATCTACGACAGTAATTTTAAAACCGATAATGTCAATTGTGACATCACTGATGATGTCATAATTGATTTCGACCATCTTTTCAAAACTGTAAAATTGACGCTTCTGAACTCACGGATGGCACGGACATCATCTACGACAGTAATTTTAAAACCGATAATGTCAATTGTGACATCACTGATGATGTCATAATTGATTTTGACCATCTTTTCAAAACTGTAAAATTGACGCTTCTGAACTCACGAATGGCACGGACATCATCTACGACAGTAATTTTAAAACCGATAATGTCAATTGTGACATCACTGATGATGTCATAATTGATTTCGACCATCTTTTCAAAACTGTAAAATTGACGCTTCTGAACTCACGAATGGCACGAACATCATCTACGACAGTAATTTTAAAACCGATAATGTCAATTGTGACATCACTGATGATGTCATAATTGATTTCTACCATCTTTTCGAAACTGTAAAATTGACGCTTCTGAACTCACGAATGGCACGGACATCATCTACGACAGTAATTTTAAAACTGATAATGTCAATTGTGACATCACTGATGATGTCATAATTGATTTCGACCATCTCTTCAAAACTGTAAAATTGACGCTTCTGAACTCACGAATGGCACGAACATCATCTACGACAGTAATTTTAAAACCGATAATGTCAATTGTGACATCACTGATGATGTCATAATTGATTTCGACCATCTTTTCAAAACTGTAAAATTGACGCTTCTGAACTCACGAATGGCACGGACATCATCTACGACAGTAATTTTAAAACCAATAATGTCAATTGTGACATCACTGATGATGTCATAATTGATTTTGACCTTCTTTTCAAAACTGTAAAATTGACGCTTCTGAACTCACGGATGGCACGGACATCATCTACGACAGTAATTTTAAAACCGATAATGTCAATTGTGACATCACTGATGATGTCATAATTGATTTTGACCATCTTTTCAAAACTGTAAAATTGACGCTTCTGAACTCACGAATGGCACGGACATCATCTACGACAGTAATTTTAAAACTGATAATGTCAATTGTGACATCACTGATGATGTCATAATTGATTTCGACCATCTTTTCAAAACTGTAAAATTGACGCTTCTGAACTCACGAATGGCACGAACATCATCTACGACAGTAATTTTAAAACCGATAATGTCAATTGTGACATCACTGATGATGTCATAATTGATTTCGACCATCTTTTCAAAACTGTAAAATTGACGCTTCTGAACTCACGAATGGCACGAACATCATCTACGACAGTAATTTTAAAACCGATAATGTCAATTGTGACATCACTGATGATGTCATAATTGATTTTGACCATCTTTTCAAAACTGTAAAATTGACGCTTCTGAACTCACGAATGGCACGGACATCATCTACGACAGTAATTTTAAAACCGATAATGTCAATTGTGACATCACTGATGATGTCATAATTGATTTCGACCATCTTTTCAAAACTGTAAAATTGACGCTTCTGAACTCACGAATGGCACGGACATCATCTACGACAGTAATTTTAAAACCAATAATGTCAATTGTGACATCACTGATGATGTCATAATTGATTTTGACCTTCTTTTCAAAACTGTAAAATTGACGCTTCTGAACTCACGGATGGCACGGACATCATCTACGACAGTAATTTTAAAACCGATAATGTCAATTGTGACATCACTGATGATGTCCTAATTGATTTTGACCATCTTTTCAAAACTGTAAAATTGACGCTTCTGAACTCACGAATGGCACGGACATCATCTACGACAGTAATTTTAAAACTGATAATGTCAATTGTGACATCACTGATGATGTCATAATTGATTTCGACCATCTTTTCAAAACTGTAAAATTGACGCTTCTGAACTCACGAATGGCACGAACATCATCTACGACAATAATTTTAAAACCGATAATGTCAATTGTGACATCACTGATGATGTCATAATTGATTTCGACCATCTTTTCAAAACTGTAAAATTGACGCTTCTGAACTCACGAATGGCACGAACATCATCTACGACAGTAATTTTAAAACCGATAATGTCAATTGTGACATCACTGATGATGTCATAATTGATTTCTACCATCTTTTCGAAACTGTAAAATTGACGCTTCTGAACTCACGAATGGCACGGACATCATCTACGACAGTAATTTTAAAACCAATAATGTCAATTGTGACATCACTGATGATGTCATAATTGATTTTGACCTTCTTTTCAAAACTGTAAAATTGACGCTTCTGAACTCACGAATGGCACGGACATCATCTACGACAGTAATTTTAAAACTGATAATGTCAATTGTGACATCACTGATGATGTCATAATTGATTTTGACCATCTTTTCAAAACTGTAAAATTGACGCTTCTGAACTCACGAATGGCACGAACATCATCTACGACAGTAATTTTAAAACCGATAATGTCAATTGTGACATCACTGATGATGTCATAATTGATTTCGACCATCTTTTCAAAACTGTAAAATTGACGCTTCTGAACTCACGAATGGCACGAACATCATCTACGACAGTAATTTTAAAACCGATAATGTCAATTGTGACATCACTGATGATGTCATAATTGATTTTGACCTTCTTTTCAAAACTGTAAAATTGACGCTTCTGAACTCACGGATGGCACGGACATCATCTACGACAGTAATTTTAAAACCGATAATGTCAATTGTGACATCACTGATGATGTCATAATTGATTTTGACCATCTTTTCAATACTGTAAAATTGACGCTTCTGAACTCACGAATGGCACGAACATCATCTACGACAGTAATTTTAAAACCGATAATGTCAATTGTGACATCACTGATGATGTCATAATTGATTTCGACCATCTTTTCAAAACTGTAAAATTGACGCTTCTGAACTCACGAATGGCACGAACATCATCTACGACAGTAATTTTAAAACCGATAATGTCAATTGTGACATCACTGATGATGTCATAATTGATTTCTACCATCTTTTCGAAACTGTAAAATTGACGCTTCTAAACTCACGAATGGCACGGACATCATCTACGACAGTAATTTTAAAACTGATAATGTCAATTGTGACATCACTGATGATGTCATAATTGATTTTGACCATCTTTTCAAAACTGTAAAATTGACGCTTCTGAACTCACGAATGGCACGGACATCATCTACGACAGTAATTTTAAAACCGATAATGTCAATTGTGACATCACTGATGATGTCATAATTGATTTTGACCATCTTTTCAAAACTGTAAAATTGACGCTTCTGAACTCACGAATGGCACGGACATAATCTACGACAGTAATTTTAAAACTGATAATGTCAATTGTGACATCACTGATGATGTCATAATTGATTTCGACCATCTTTTCAAAACTGTAAAATTGACGCTTCTGAACTCACGAATGGCACGAACATCATCTACGACAGTATTTTTAAAACCGATAATGTCAATTGTGACATCACTGATGATGTCATAATTGATTTTGACCATCTTTTCAAAACTGTAAAATTGACGCTTCTGAACTCACGAATGGCACAAACAGCATCTACGACAGTAATTTTAAAACCGATAATGTCAATTGTGACATCACTGATGATGTCATAATTGATTTTGACCATCTTTTCAAAACTGTAAAATTGACGCTTCTGAACTCACGAATGGCACGGACATCATCTACGACAGTAATTTTAAAACCGATAATGTCAATTGTGACATCACTGATGATGTCATAATTGATTTCGACCATCTTTTCAAAACTGTAAAATTGACGCTTCTGAATCACGAATGGCACGGACATCATCTACGACAGTAATTTTAAAACCAATAATGTCAATTGTGACATCACTGATGATGTCATAATTGATTTTGACCTTCTTTTCAAAACTGTAAAATTGACGCTTCTGAACTCACGGATGGCACGGACATCATCTACGACAGTAATTTTAAAACCGATAATGTCAATTGTGACATCACTGATGATGTCCTAATTGATTTTGACCATCTTTTCAAAACTGTAAAATTGACGCTTCTGAACTCACGAATGGCACGGACATCATCTACGACAGTAATTTTAAAACTGATCATGTCAATTGTGACATCACTGATGATGTCATAATTGATTTCGACCATCTTTTCAAAACTGTAAAATTGACGCTTCTGAACTCACGAATGGCACGAACATCATCTACGACAATAATTTTAAAACCAATAATGTCAATTGTGACATCACTGATGATGTCATAATTGATTTCGACCATCTTTTCAAAACTGTAAAATTGACGCTTCTGAACTCACGAATGGCACGAACATCATCTACGACAGTAATTTTAAAACCGATAATGTCAATTGTGACATCACTGATGATGTCATAATTGATTTCTACCATCTTTTCGAAACTGTAAAATTGACGCTTCTGAACTCACGAATGGCACGGACATCATCTACGACAGTAATTTTAAAACTGATAATGTCAATTGTGACATCACTGATGATGTCATAATTGATTTCGACCATCTTTTCAAAACTGTAAAATTGACTCTTCTGAACTCACGAATGGCACGGACATCATCTACGACAGTAATTTTAAAACCAATAATGTCAATTGTGACATCACTGATGATGTCATAATTGATTTTGACCTTCTTTTCAAAACTGTAAAATTGACGCTTCTGAACTCACGAATGGCACGGACATCATCTACGACAGTAATTTTAAAACTGATAATGTCAATTGTGACATCACTGATGATGTCATAATTGATTTTGACCATCTTTTCAAAACTGTAAAATTGACGCTTCTGAACTCACGAATGGCACGAACATCATCTACGACAGTAATTTTAAAACCGATAATGTCAATTGTGACATCACTGATGATGTCATAATTGATTTCGACCATCTTTTCAAAACTGTAAAATTGACGCTTCTGAACTCACGAATGGCACGAACATCATCTACGACAGTAATTTTAAAACCGATAATGTCAATTGTGACATCACTGATGATGTCATAATTGATTTTGACCATCTTTTCAAAACTGTAAAATTGACGCTTCTGAACTCACGAATGGCACGGACATCATCTACGACAGTAATTTTAAAACCGATAATGTCAATTGTGACATCACTGATGATGTCATAATTGATTTCGACCATCTTTTCAAAACTGTAAAATTGACTCTTCTGAACTCGCGAATGGCACGGACATCATCTACGACAGTAATTTTAAAACCAATAATGTCAATTGTGACATCACTGATGATGTCATAATTGATTTTGACCTTCTTTTCAAAACTGTAAAATTGACGCTTCTGAACTCACGGATGGCACGGACATTATCTACGACAGTAATTTTAAAACCGATAATGTCAATTGTGACATCACTGATGATGTCATAATTGATTTTGACCATCTTTTCAAAATTGTAAAATTGACGCTTCTGAACTCACGAATGGCACGGACATCATCTACGACAGTAATTTTAAAACTGATAATGTCAATTGTGACATCACTGATGATGTCATAATTGATTTCGACCATCTTTTCAAAACTGTAAAATTTACGCTTCTGAACTCACGAATGGCACGAACATCATCTACGACGGTAATTTTAAAACCGATAATGTCAATTGTGACATCACTGATGATGTCATAATTGATTTCGACCATCTTTTCAAAACTGTAAAATTGACGCTTCTGAACTCACGAATGGCACGAACATCATCTACGACAGTAATTTTAAAACCGATAATGTCAATTGTGACATCACTGATGATGTCATAATTGATTTTGACCATCTTTTCGAAACTGTAAAATTGACGCTTCTGAACTCACGAATGGCACGGACATCATCTACGACAGTAATTTTAAAACCGATAATGTCAATTGTGACATCACTGATGATGTCATAATTGATTTTGACCATCTTTTCAAAACTGTAAAATTGACGCTTCTGAACTCACGAATGGCACGGACATCATCTACGACAGTAATTTTAAAACCGATAATGTCAATTGTGACATCACTGATGATGTCATAATTGATTTCGACCATCTTTTCAAAACTGTAAAATTGACGCTTCTGAACTCACGAATGGCACGAACATCATCTACGACAGTAATTTTAAAACCGATAATGTCAATTGTGACATCACTGATGATGTCATAATTGATTTCGACCATCTTTTCAAAACTGTAAAATTGACGCTTCTGAACTCACGAATGGCACGGACATCATCTACGACAGTAATTTTAAAACCGATAATGTCAATTGTGACATCACTGATGATGTCATAATTGATTTCGACCATCTTTTCAAAACTGTAAAATTGACGCTTCTGAACTCACGAATGGCACGGACATCATCTACGACAGTAATTTTAAAACCGATAATGTCAATTGTGACATCACTGATGATGTCATAATTGATTTTGACCATCTTTTCAAAACTGTAAAATTGACGCTTCTGAACTCACGAATGGCACGGACATCATCTACGACAGTAATTTTAAAACCGATAATGTCAATTGTGACATCACTGATGATGTCATAATTGATTTCGACCATCTTTTCAAAACTGTAAAATTGACGCTTCTGAACTCACGAATGGCACGGACATCATCTACGACAGTAATTTTAAAACCGATAATGTCAATTGTGACATCACTGATGATGTCATAATTGATTTTGACCTTCTTTTCAAAACTGTAAAATTGACGCTTCTGAACTCACGAATGGCACGAACATCATCTACGACAGTAATTTTAAAACCGATAATGTCAATTGTGACATCACTGATGATGTCATAATTGATTTCGACCATCTTTTCAAAACTGTAAAATTGACGCTTCTGAACTCACGAATGGCACGAACATCATCTACGACAGTAATTTTAAAACCGATAATGTCAATTGTGACATCACTGATGATGTCATAATTGATTTTGACCATCTTTTCGAAACTGTAAAATTGACGCTTCTGAACTCACGAATGGCACGGACATCATCTACGACAGTAATTTTAAAACCGATATTGTCAATTGTGACATCACTGATGATGTCATAATTGATTTCGACCATCTTTTCAAAACTGTAAAATTGACGCTTCTGAACTCACGAATGGCACGAACATCATCTACGACAGTAATTTGAAAACCGATAATGTCAATTGTGACATCACTGATGATGTCATAATTGATTTCGACCATCTTTTCAAAACTGTAAAATTGACGCTTCTGAACTCACGAATGGCACGAACATCATCTACGACAGTAATTTTAAAACCGATAATGTCAATTGTGACATCACTGATGATGTCATAATTGATTTTGACCATCTTTTCAAAACTGTAAAATTGACGCTTCTGAACTCACGAATGGCACGAACATCATCTACGACAGTAATTTTAAAACCGATAATGTCAATTGTGACATCACTGATGATGTCATAATTGATTTTGACCATCTTTTCAAAACTGTAAAATTGACGCTTCTGAACTCACGAATGGCACGAACATCATCTACGACAGTAATTTTAAAACCGATAATGTCAATTGTGACATCACTGATGATGTCATAATTGATTTTGACCATCTTTTCAAAACTGTAAAATTGACGCTTCTGAACTCACGAATGGCACGAACATCATCTACGACAGTAATTTTAAAACCGATAATGTCAATTGTGACATCACTGATGATGTCATAATTGATTTCGACCATCTTTTCAAAACTGTAAAATTGACGCTTCTGAACTCACGAATGGCACGAACATCATCTACGACAGTAATTTTAAAACCGATAATGTCAATTGTGACATCACTGATGATGTCATAATTGATTTCGACCATCTTTTCAAAACTGTAAAATTGACGCTTCTGAACTCACGAATGGCACGAACATCATCTACGACAGTAATTTTAAAACCGATAATGTCAATTGTGACATCACTGATGATGTCATAATTGATTTTGACCATCTTTTCAAAACTGTAAAATTGACGCTTCTGAACACACGAATGGCACGGACATCATCTACGACAGTAATTTTAAAACCGATAATGTCAATTGTGACATCACTGATGATGTCATAATTGATTTTGACCATCTTTTCAAAACTGTAAAATTGACGCTTCTGAACTCACGAATGGCACGAACATCATCTACGACAGTAATTTTAAAACCGATAATGTCAATTGTGACATCACTGATGATGTCATAATTGATTTCGACCATCTTTTCAAAACTGTAAAATTGACGCTTCTGAACTCACGAATGGCACGGACATCATCTACGACAGTAATTTTAAAACCGATAATGTCAATTGTGACATCACTGATGATGTCATAATTGATTTCGACCATCTTTTCAAAACTGTAAAATTGACGCTTCTGAACTCACGAATGGCACATACATCATCTACGACAGTAATTTTAAAACCGATAATGTCAATTGTGACATCACTGATGATGTCATAATTGATTTCGACCATCTTTTCAAAACTGTAAAATTGACGCTTCTGAACTCACGAATGGCACGGAAATCATCTACGACAGTAATTTTAAAACCGATAATGTCAATTGTGACATCACTGATGATATCATAATTGATTTCGACCATCTTTTCAAAACTGTAAAATTGACGCTTCTGAACTCACGAATGGCACGGACATCATCTACGACAGTAATTTTATAACCAATAATGTCAATTGTGACATCACTGATGATGTCATAATTGATTTTGACCTTCTTTTTTAAACTGTAAAATTGACGCTTCTGAACTCACGGATTGCACGGACATCATCTACGACAGTAATTTTAAAACCGATAATGTCAATTGTGACATCACTGATGATGTCATAATTGATTTTGACCATCTTTTCAAAACTGTAAAATTGACGCTTCTGAACTCACGGATGGCACGGACATCATCTACGACAGTAATTTTAAAACCGATAATGTCAATTGTGACATCACTGATGATGTCATAATTAATTTTGACCATCTTTTCGAAACTGTAAAATTGACGCTTCTGAACTCACGAATGGCACGGACATCATCTACGACAGTAATTTTAAAACTGATAATGTCAATTGTGACATCACTGATGATGTCATAATTGATTTCGACCATCTTTTCAAAACTGTAAAATTGACGCTTCTGAACTCACGAATGGCACGAACATCATCTACGACAGTAATTTTAAAACCGATAATGTCAATTGTGACATCACTGATGATGTAATAATTGATTTCTACCATCTTTTCAAAACTGTAAAATTGACGCTTCTGAACTCACAAATGGCACGGACATCATCTACGACAGTAATTTTAAAACCGATAATGTCAATTGTGACATCACTGATGATGTCATAATTGATTTCGACCATCTTTTCAAAACTGTAAAATTGACGCTTCTGAACTCACGAATGGCACGAACATCATCTACGACAGTAATTTTAAAACCGATAATGTCAATTGTGACATCACTGATGATGTCATAATTGATTTTGACCATCTTTTCGAAACTGTAAAATTGACGCTTCTGAACTCACGAATGGCACGGACATCATCTACGACAGTAATTTTAAAACCGATAATGTCAATTGTGACATCACTGATGATGTCATAATTGATTTCGACCATCTTTTCAAAACTGTAAAATTGACGCTTCTGAACTCACGAATGGCACGAACATCATCTACGACAGTAATTTTAAAACCGATAATGTCAATTGTGACATCACTGATGATGTCATAATTGATTTTGACCATCTTTTCGAAACTGTAAAATTGACGCTTCTGAACTCACGAATGGCACGGACATCATCTACGACAGTAATTTTAAAACCGATAATGTCAATTGTGACATCACTGATGATGTCATAATTGATTTCGACCATCTTTTCAAAACTGTAAAATTGACGCTTCTGAACTCACGAATGGCACGAACATCATCTACGACAGTAATTTTAAAACCGATAATGTCAATTGTGACATCACTGATGATGTCATAATTGATTTTGACCATCTTTTCGAAACTGTAAAATTGACGCTTCTGAACTCACGAATGGCACGGACATCATCTACGACAGTAATTTTAAAACCGATAATGTCAATTGTGACATCACTGATGATGTCATAATTGATTTCGACCATCTTTTCAAAACTGTAAAATTGACGCTTCTGAACTCACGAATGGCACGAACATCATCTACGACAGTAATTTTAAAACCGATAATGTCAATTGTGACATCACTGATGATGTCATAATTGATTTTGACCATCTTTTCGAAACTGTAAAATTGACGCTTCTGAACTCACGAATGGCACGGACATCATCTACGACAGTAATTTTAAAACCGATAATGTCAATTGTGACATCACTGATGATGTCATAATTCATTTTGACCATCTTTTCAAAACTGTAAAATTGACGCTTCTGAACTCACGAATGGCACGAACATCATCTACGACAGTAATTTTAAAACCGATAATGTCAATTGTGACATCACTGATGATGTCATAATTGATTTCGACCATCTTTTCGAAACTGTAAAATTGACGCTTCTGAACTCACGAATGGCACGGACATCATCTACGACAGTAATTTTAAAACCGATAATGTCAATTGTGACATCACTGATGATGTCATAATTGATTTCGACCATCTTTTCAAAACTGTAAAATTGACGCTTCTGAACTCACGAATGGCACGAACATCATCTACGACAGTAATTTTAAAACCGATAATGTCAATTGTGACATCACTGATGATGTCATAATTGATTTCTACCATCTTTTCAAAACTGTAAAATTGACGCTTCTGAACTCACAAATGGCACGGACATCATCTACGACAGTAATTTTAAAACCGATAATGTCAATTGTGACATCACTGATGATGTCATAATTGATTTCGACCATCTTTTCAA
Organism: Crinia signifera; assembly: GCF_055691185.1. Classification (NCBI taxonomy): domain Eukaryota; kingdom Metazoa; phylum Chordata; class Amphibia; order Anura; family Myobatrachidae; genus Crinia; species Crinia signifera. The sequence goes on along the minus strand of NW_028142182.1, from coordinate 13,712 downwards.
AACTGTAAAATTGACGCTTCTGAACTCACGAATGGCACGAACATCATCTACGACAGTAATTTTAAAACCGATAATGTCAATTGTGACATCACTGATGATGTCATAATTGATTTTGACCATCTTTTCGAAACTGTAAAATTGACGCTTCTGAACTCACGAATGGCACGGACATCATCTATGACAGTAATTTTAAAACCGATAATGTCAATTGTGACATCACTGATGATGTCATAATTGATTTCGACCATCTTTTCAAAACTGTAAAATTGACGCTTCTGAACTCACGAATGGCACGAACATCATCTACGACAGTAATTTTAAAACCGATAATGTCAATTGTGACATCACTGATGATGTCATAATTGATTTTGACCATCTTTTCGAAACTGTAAAATTGACGCTTCTGAACTCACGAATGGCACGGACATCATCTACGACAGTAATTTTAAAACCGATAATGTCAATTGTGACATCACTGATGATGTCATAATTGATTTCGACCATCTTTTCAAAACTGTAAAATTGACGCTTCTGAACTCACGAATGGCACGAACATCATCTACGACAGTAATTTTAAAACCGATAATGTCAATTGTGACATCACTGATGATGTCATAATTGATTTTGACCATCTTTTCGAAACTGTAAAATTGACGCTTCTGAACTCACGAATGGCACGGACATCATCTACGACAGTAATTTTAAAACCGATAATGTCAATTGTGACATCACTGATGATGTCATAATTGATTTCGACCATCTTTTCAAAACTGTAAAATTGACGCTTCTGAACTCACGAATGGTACAGACATCATCTACGACAGTAATTTTAAAACCGATAATGTCAATTGTGACATCACTGATGATGTCATAATTGATTTTGACCTTCTTTTCAAAACTGTAAAATTGACGCTTCTGAACTCACGAATGGCACGAACATCATCTACGACAGTAATTTTAAAACCGATAATGTCAATTGTGACATCACTGATGATGTCATAATTGATTTCGACCATCTTTTCAAAACTGTAAAATTGACGCTTCTGAACTCACGAATGGCACGAACATCATCTACGACAGTAATTTTAAAACCGATAATGTCAATTGTGACATCACTGATGATGTCATAATTGATTTTGACCATCTTTTCGAAACTGTAAAATTGACGCTTCTGAACTCACGAATGGCACGGACATCATCTACGACAGTAATTTTAAAACCGATAATGTCAATTGTGACATCACTGATGATGTCATAATTGATTTCGACCATCTTTTCAAAACTGTAAAATTGACGCTTCTGAACTCACGAATGGCACGAACATCATCTACGACAGTAATTTTAAAACCGATAATGTCAATTGTGACATCACTGATGATGTCATAATTGATTTCGACCATCTTTTCAAAACTGTAAAATTGACGCTTCTGAACTCACGAATGGCACGAACATCATCTACGACAGTAATTTTAAAACCGATAATGTCAATTGTGACATCACTGATGATGTCATAATTGATTTTGACCATCTTTTCAAAACTGTAAAATTGACGCTTCTGAACTCACGAATGGCACGGACATCATCTACGACAGTAATTTTAAAACCGATAATGTCAATTGTGACATCACTGATGATGTCATAATTGATTTTGACCATCTTTTCAAAACTGTAAAATTGACGCTTCTGAACTCACGAATGGCACGAACATCATCTACGACAGTAATTTTAAAACCGATAATGTCAATTGTGACATCACTGATGATGTCATAATTGATTTTGACCATCTTTTTGAAACTGTAAAATTTACGCTTCTGAACTCACGAATGGCACGGACATCATCTACGACAGTAATTTTAAAACCGATAATGTCAATTGTGACATCACTGATGATGTCATAATTGATTTCGACCATCTTTTCAAAACTGTAAAATTGACGCTTCTGAACTCACGAATGGCACGAACATCATCTACGACAGTAATTTTAAAACCGATAATGTCAATTGTGACATCACTGATGATGTCATAATTGATTTCGACCATCTTTTCAAAACTGTAAAATTGACGCTTCTGAACTCACGAATGGCACGAACATCATCTACGACAGTAATTTTAAAACCGATAATGTCAATTGTGACATCACTGATGATGTCATAATTGATTTTGACCATCTTTTCAAAACTGTAAAATTGACGCTTCTGAACTCACGAATGGCACGGACATCATCTACGACAGTAATTTTAAAACCGATAATGTCAATTGTGACATCACTGATGATGTCATAATTGATTTTGACCATCTTTTCAAAACTGTAAAATTTACGCTTCTGAACTCACGAATGGCACGAACATCATCTACGACAGTAATTTTAAAACCGATAATGTCAATTGTGACATCACTGATGATGTCATAATTGATTTCGACCATCTTTTCAAAACTGTAAAATTGACGCTTCTGAACTCACGAATGGCACGAACATCATCTACGACAGTAATTTTAAAACCGATAATGTCAATTGTGACATCACTGATGATGTCATAATTGATTTCGACCATCTTTTCAAAACTGTAAAATTGACGCTTCTGAACTCACGAATGGCACGAACATCATCTACGACAGTAATTTTAAAACCGATAATGTCAATTGTGACATCACTGATGATGTCATAATTGATTTCGACCATCTTTTCAAAACTGTAAAATTGACGCTTCTGAACTCACGAATGGCACGGAAATCATCTACGACAGTAATTTTAAAACCGATAATGTCAATTGTGACATCACTGTTGATATCATAATTGATTTCGACCATCTTTTCAAAACTGTAAAATTGACGCTTCTGAACTCACGAATGGCACGGACATCATCTACGACAGTAATTTTATAACCAATAATGTCAATTGTGACATCACTGATGATGTCATAATTGATTTTGACCTTCTTTTTTAAACTGTAAAATTGACGCTTCTGAACTCACGGATTGCACGGACATCATCTACGACAGTAATTTTAAAACCGATAATGTCAATTGTGACATCACTGATGATGTCATAATTGATTTTGACCATCTTTTCAAAACTGTAAAATTGACGCTTCTGAACTCACGGATGGCACGGACATCATCTACGACAGTAATTTTAAAACCGATAATGTCAATTGTGACATCACTGATGATGTCATAATTAATTTTGACCATCTTTTCGAAACTGTAAAATTGACGCTTCTGAACTCACGAATGGCACGGACATCATCTACGACAGTAATTTTAAAACTGATAATGTCAATTGTGACATCACTGATGATGTCATAATTGATTTCGACCATCTTTTCAAAACTGTAAAATTGACGCTTCTGAACTCACGAATGGCACGAACATCATCTACGACAGTAATTTTAAAACCGATAATGTCAATTGTGACATCACTGATGATGTAATAATTGATTTCTACCATCTTTTCAAAACTGTAAAATTGACGCTTCTGAACTCACAAATGGCACGGACATCATCTACGACAGTAATTTTAAAACCGATAATGTCAATTGTGACATCACTGATGATGTCATAATTGATTTCGACCATCTTTTCAAAACTGTAAAATTGACGCTTCTGAACTCACGAATGGCACGAACATCATCTACGACAGTAATTTTAAAACCGATAATGTCAATTGTGACATCACTGATGATGTCATAATTGATTTTGACCATCTTTTCGAAACTGTAAAATTGACGCTTCTGAACTCACGAATGGCACGGACATCATCTACGACAGTAATTTTAAAACCGATAATGTCAATTGAGACATCACTGATGATGTCATAATTGATTTCGACCATCTTTTCAAAACTGTAAAATTGACGCTTCTGAACTCACGAATGGCACGAACATCATCTACGACAGTAATTTTAAAACCGATAATGTCAATTGTGACATCACTGATGATGTCATAATTGATTTCGACCATCTTTTCAAAACTGTAAAATTGACGCTTCTGAACTAACGAATGGCACGAACATCATCTACGACAGTAATTTTAAAACCGATAATGTCAATTGTGACATCACTGATGATGTCATAATTGATTTCGACCATCTTTTCAAAACTGTAAAATTGACGCTTCTGAACTCACGAATGGCACGAACATCATCTACGACAGTAATTTTAAAACCGATAATGTCAATTGTGACATCACTGATGATGTCATAATTGATTTTGACCATCTTTTCAAAACTGTAAAATTGACGCTTCTGAACTCACGAATGGCACGGACATCATCTACGACAGTAATTTTAAAACCGATAATGTCAATTGTGACATCACTGATGATGTCATAATTGATTTCGACCATCTTTTCAAAACTGTAAAATTGACGCTTCTGAACTCACGAATGGCACGGACATCATCTACGACAGTAATTTTAAAACCGATAATGTCAATTGTGACATCACTGATGATGTCATAATTGATTTCGACCATCTTTTCAAAACTGTAAAATTGACGCTTCTGAACTCACGAATGGCACGAACATCATCTACGACAGTAATTTTAAAACCGATAATGTCAATTGTGACATCACTGATGATGTCATAATTGATTTCGACCATCTTTTCAAAACTGTAAAATTGACGCTTCTGAACTCACGAATGGCACGGAAATCATCTACGACAGTAATTTTAAAACCGATAATGTCAATTGTGACATCACTGATGATATCATAATTGATTTCGACCATCTTTTCAAAACTGTAAAATTGACGCTTCTGAACTCACGAATGGCACGGACATCATCTACGACAGTAATTTTATAACCAATAATGTCAATTGTGACATCACTGATGATGTCATAATTGATTTTGACCTTCTTTTTTAAACTGTAAAATTGACGCTTCTGAACTCACGGATTGCACGGACATCATCTACGACAGTAATTTTAAAACCGATAATGTCAATTGTGACATCACTGATGATGTCATAATTGATTTCGACCATCTTTTCAAAACTGTAAAATTGACGCTTCTGAACTCACGAATGGCACGGACATCATCTACGACAGTAATTTTAAAACCGATAATGTCAATTGTGACATCACTGATGATGTCATAATTGATTTCGACCATCTTTTCAAAACTGTAAAATTGACGCTTCTGAACTCACGAATGGCACGAACATCATCTACGACAGTAATTTTAAAACCGATAATGTCAATTGTGACATCACTGATGATGTCATAATTGATTTCGACCATCTTTTCAAAACTGTAAAATTGACGCTTCTGAACTCACGAATGGCACGGAAATCATCTACGACAGTAATTTTAAAACCGATAATGTCAATTGTGACATCACTGATGATATCATAATTGATTTCGACCATCTTTTCAAAACTGTAAAATTGACGCTTCTGAACTCACGAATGGCACGGACATCATCTACGACAGTAATTTTATAACCAATAATGTCAATTGTGACATCACTGATGATGTCATAATTGATTTTGACCTTCTTTTTTAAACTGTAAAATTGACGCTTCTGAACTCACGGATTGCACGGACATCATCTACGACAGTAATTTTAAAACCGATAATGTCAATTGTGACATCACTGATGATGTCATAATTGATTTTGACCATCTTTTCAAAACTGTAAAATTGACGCTTCTGAACTCACGGATGGCACGGACATCATCTACGACAGTAATTTTAAAACCGATAATGTCAATTGTGACATCACTGATGATGTCATAATTAATTTTGACCATCTTTTCGAAACTGTAAAATTGACGCTTCTGAACTCACGAATGGCACGGACATCATCTACGACAGTAATTTTAAAACTGATAATGTCAATTGTGACATCACTGATGATGTCATAATTGATTTCGACCATCTTTTCAAAACTGTAAAATTGACGCTTCTGAACTCACGAATGGCACGAACATCATCTACGACAGTAATTTTAAAACCGATAATGTCAATTGTGACATCACTGATGATGTAATAATTGATTTCTACCATCTTTTCAAAACTGTAAAATTGACGCTTCTGAACTCACAAATGGCACGGACATCATCTACGACAGTAATTTTAAAACCGATAATGTCAATTGTGACATCACTGATGATGTCATAATTGATTTCGACCATCTTTTCAAAACTGTAAAATTGACGCTTCTGAACTCACGAATGGCACGAACATCATCTACGACAGTAATTTTAAAACCGATAATGTCAATTGTGACATCACTGATGATGTCATAATTGATTTTGACCATCTTTTCGAAACTGTAAAATTGACGCTTCTGAACTCACGAATGGCACGGACATCATCTACGACAGTAATTTTAAAACCGATAATGTCAATTGTGACATCACTGATGATGTCATAATTGATTTCGACCATCTTTTCAAAACTGTAAAATTGACGCTTCTGAACTCACGAATGGCACGAACATCATCTACGACAGTAATTTTAAAACCGATAATGTCAATTGTGACATCACTGATGATGTCATAATTGATTTTGACCATCTTTTCGAAACTGTAAAATTGACGCTTCTGAACTCACGAATGGCACGGACATCATCTACGACAGTAATTTTAAAACCGATAATGTCAATTGTGACATCACTGATGATGTCATAATTGATTTTGACCATCTTTTCAAAACTGTAAAATTGACGCTTCTGAACTCACGAATGGCACGGACATCATCTACGACAGTAATTTTAAAACCGATAATGTCAATTGTGACATCACTGATGATGTCATAATTGATTTTGACCATCTTTTCAAAACTGTAAAATTGACGCTTCTGAACTCACGAATGGCACGAACATCATCTACGACAGTAATTTTAAAACCGATAATGTCAATTGTGACATCACTGATGATGTCATAATTGATTTTGACCATCTTTTTGAAACTGTAAAATTTACGCTTCTGAACTCACGAATGGCACGGACATCATCTACGACAGTAATTTTAAAACCGATAATGTCAATTGTGACATCACTGATGATGTCATAATTGATTTCGACCATCTTTTCAAAACTGTAAAATTGACGCTTCTGAACTCACGAATGGCACGAACATCATCTACGACAGTAATTTTAAAACCGATAATGTCAATTGTGACATCACTGATGATGTCATAATTGATTTCGACCATCTTTTCAAAACTGTAAAATTGACGCTTCTGAACTCACGAATGGCACGAACATCATCTACGACAGTAATTTTAAAACCGATAATGTCAATTGTGACATCACTGATGATGTCATAATTGATTTTGACCATCTTTTCAAAACTGTAAAATTGACGCTTCTGAACTCACGAATGGCACGGACATCATCTACGACAGTAATTTTAAAACCGATAATGTCAATTGTGACATCACTGATGATGTCATAATTGATTTTGACCATCTTTTCAAAACTGTAAAATTTACGCTTCTGAACTCACGAATGGCACGAACATCATCTACGACAGTAATTTTAAAACCGATAATGTCAATTGTGACATCACTGATGATGTCATAATTGATTTCGACCATCTTTTCAAAACTGTAAAATTGACGCTTCTGAACTCACGAATGGCACGGACATCATCTACGACAGTAATTTTAAAACCGATAATGTCAATTGTGACATCACTGATGATGTCATAATTGATTTCGACCATCTTTTCAAAACTGTAAAATTGACGCTTCTGAACTCACGAATGGCACGAACATCATCTACGACAGTAATTTTAAAACCGATAATGTCAATTGTGACATCACTGATGATGTCATAATTGATTTCGACCATCTTTTCAAAACTGTAAAATTGACGCTTCTGAACTCACGAATGGCACGGAAATCATCTACGACAGTAATTTTAAAACCGATAATGTCAATTGTGACATCACTGTTGATATCATAATTGATTTCGACCATCTTTTCAAAACTGTAAAATTGACGCTTCTGAACTCACGAATGGCACGGACATCATCTACGACAGTAATTTTATAACCAATAATGTCAATTGTGACATCACTGATGATGTCATAATTGATTTTGACCTTCTTTTTTAAACTGTAAAATTGACGCTTCTGAACTCACGGATTGCACGGACATCATCTACGACAGTAATTTTAAAACCGATAATGTCAATTGTGACATCACTGATGATGTCATAATTGATTTTGACCATCTTTTCAAAACTGTAAAATTGACGCTTCTGAACTCACGGATGGCACGGACATCATCTATGACAGTAATTTTAAAACCGATAATGTCAATTGTGACATCACTGATGATGTCATAATTAATTTTGACCATCTTTTCGAAACTGTAAAATTGACGCTTCTGAACTCACGAATGGCACGGACATCATCTACGACAGTAATTTTAAAACTGATAATGTCAATTGTGACATCACTGATGATGTCATAATTGATTTCGACCATCTTTTCAAAACTGTAAAATTGACGCTTCTGAACTCACGAATGGCACGAACATCATCTACGACAGTAATTTTAAAACCGATAATGTCAATTGTGACATCACTGATGATGTAATAATTGATTTCTACCATCTTTTCAAAACTGTAAAATTGACGCTTCTGAACTCACAAATGGCACGGACATCATCTACGACAGTAATTTTAAAACCGATAATGTCAATTGTGACATCACTGATGATGTCATAATTGATTTCGACCATCTTTTCAAAACTGTAAAATTGACGCTTCTGAACTCACGAATGGCACGAACATCATCTACGACAGTAATTTTAAAACCGATAATGTCAATTGTGACATCACTGATGATGTCATAATTGATTTTGACCATCTTTTCGAAACTGTAAAATTGACGCTTCTGAACTCACGAATGGCACGGACATCATCTACGACAGTAATTTTAAAACCGATAATGTCAATTGTGACATCACTGATGATGTCATAATTGATTTCGACCATCTTTTCAAAACTGTAAAATTGACGCTTCTGAACTCACGAATGGCACGAACATCATCTACGACAGTAATTTTAAAACCGATAATGTCAATTGTGACATCACTGATGATGTCATAATTGATTTCGACCATCTTTTCAAAACTGTAAAATTGACGCTTCTGAACTCACGAATGGCACGAACATCATCTACGACAGTAATTTTAAAACCGATAATGTCAATTGTGACATCACTGATGATGTCATAATTGATTTCGACCATCTTTTCAAAACTGTAAAATTGACGCTTCTGAACTCACGAATGGCACGAACATCATCTACGACAGTAATTTTAAAACCGATAATGTCAATTGTGACATCACTGATGATGTCATAATTGATTTTGACCATCTTTTCAAAACTGTAAAATTGACGCTTCTGAACTCACGAATGGCACGGACATCATCTACGACAGTAATTTTAAAACCGATAATGTCAATTGTGACATCACTGATGATGTCATAATTGATTTTGACCATCTTTTCAAAACTGTAAAATTGACGCTTCTGAACTCACGAATGGCACGAACATCATCTACGACAGTAATTTTAAAACCGATAATGTCAATTGTGACATCACTGATGATGTCATAATTGATTTCGACCATCTTTTCAAAACTGTAAAATTGACGCTTCTGAACTCACGAATGGCACGGACATCATCTACGACAGTAATTTTAAAACCGATAATGTCAATTGTGACATCACTGATGATGTCATAATTGATTTCGACCATCTTTTCAAAACTGTAAAATTGACGCTTCTGAACTCACGAATGGCACGAACATCATCTACGACAGTAATTTTAAAACCGATAATGTCAATTGTGACATCACTGATGATGTCATAATTGATTTCGACCATCTTTTCAAAACTGTAAAATTGACGCTTCTGAACTCACGAATGGCACGGAAATCATCTACGACAGTAATTTTAAAACCGATAATGTCAATTGTGACATCACTGATGATATCATAATTGATTTCGACCATCTTTTCAAAACTGTAAAATTGACGCTTCTGAACTCACGAATGGCACGGACATCATCTACGACAGTAATTTTATAACCAATAATGTCAATTGTGACATCACTGATGATGTCATAATTGATTTTGACCTTCTTTTTTAAACTGTAAAATTGACGCTTCTGAACTCACGGATTGCACGGACATCATCTACGACAGTAATTTTAAAACCGATAATGTCAATTGTGACATCACTGATGATGTCATAATTGATTTTGACCATCTTTTCAAAACTGTAAAATTGACGCTTCTGAACTCACGGATGGCACGGACATCATCTACGACAGTAATTTTAAAACCGATAATGTCAATTGTGACATCACTGATGATGTCATAATTAATTTTGACCATCTTTTCGAAACTGTAAAATTGACGCTTCTGAACTCACGAATGGCACGGACATCATCTACGACAGTAATTTTAAAACTGATAATGTCAATTGTGACATCACTGATGATGTCATAATTGATTTCGACCATCTTTTCAAAACTGTAAAATTGACGCTTCTGAACTCACGAATGGCACGAACATCATCTACGACAGTAATTTTAAAACCGATAATGTCAATTGTGACATCACTGATGATGTAATAATTGATTTCTACCATCTTTTCAAAACTGTAAAATTGACGCTTCTGAACTCACAAATGGCACGGACATCATCTACGACAGTAATTTTAAAACCGATAATGTCAATTGTGACATCACTGATGATGTCATAATTGATTTCGACCATCTTTTCAAAACTGTAAAATTGACGCTTCTGAACTCACGAATGGCACGAACATCATCTACGACAGTAATTTTAAAACCGATAATGTCAATTGTGACATCACTGATGATGTCATAATTGATTTTGACCATCTTTTCGAAACTGTAAAATTGACGCTTCTGAACTCACGAATGGCACGGACATCATCTACGACAGTAATTTTAAAACCGATAATGTCAATTGTGACATCACTGATGATGTCATAATTGATTTCGACCATCTTTTCAAAACTGTAAAATTGACGCTTCTGAACTCACGAATGGCACGAACATCATCTACGACAGTAATTTTAAAACCGATAATGTCAATTGTGACATCACTGATGATGTCATAATTGATTTTGACCATCTTTTCGAAACTGTAAAATTGACGCTTCTGAACTCACGAATGGCACGGACATCATCTACGACAGTAATTTTAAAACCGATAATGTCAATTGTGACATCACTGATGATGTCATAATTGATTTCGACCATCTTTTCAAAACTGTAAAATTGACGCTTCTGAACTCACGAATGGCACGAACATCATCTACGACAGTAATTTTAAAACCGATAATGTCAATTGTGACATCACTGATGATGTCATAATTGATTTTGACCATCTTTTCGAAACTGTAAAATTGACGCTTCTGAACTCACGAATGGCACGGACATCATCTACGACAGTAATTTTAAAACCGATAATGTCAATTGTGACATCACTGATGATGTCATAATTGATTTCGACCATCTTTTCAAAACTGTAAAATTGACGCTTCTGAACTCACGAATGGCACGAACATCATCTACGACAGTAATTTTAAAACCGATAATGTCAATTGTGACATCACTGATGATGTCATAATTGATTTTGACCATCTTTTCGAAACTGTAAAATTGACGCTTCTGAACTCACGAATGGCACGGACATCATCTATGACAGTAATTTTAAAACCGATAATGTCAATTGTGACATCACTGATGATGTCATAATTGATTTCGACCATCTTTTCAAAACTGTAAAATTGACGCTTCTGAACTCACGAATGGCACGAACATCATCTACGACAGTAATTTTAAAACCGATAATGTCAATTGTGACATCACTGATGATGTCATAATTGATTTTGACCATCTTTTCGAAACTGTAAAATTGACGCTTCTGAACTCACGAATGGCACGGACATCATCTACGACAGTAATTTTAAAACCGATAATGTCAATTGTGACATCACTGATGATGTCATAATTGATTTCGACCATCTTTTCAAAACTGTAAAATTGACGCTTCTGAACTCACGAATGGCACGAACATCATCTACGACAGTAATTTTAAAACCGATAATGTCAATTGTGACATCACTGATGATGTCATAATTGATTTTGACCATCTTTTCGAAACTGTAAAATTGACGCTTCTGAACTCACGAATGGCACGGACATCATCTACGACAGTAATTTTAAAACCGATAATGTCAATTGTGACATCACTGATGATGTCATAATTCATTTTGACCATCTTTTCAAAACTGTAAAATTGACGCTTCTGAACTCACGAATGGCACGAACATCATCTACGACAGTAATTTTAAAACCGATAATGTCAATTGTGACATCACTGATGATGTCATAATTGATTTCGACCATCTTTTCGAAACTGTAAAATTGACGCTTCTGAACTCACAAATGGCACGGACATCATCTACGACAGTAATTTTAAAACCGATAATGTCAATTGTGACATCACTGATGATGTCATAATTGATTTCGACCATCTTTTCAAAACTGTAAAATTGACGCTTCTGAACTCACGAATGGCACGAACATCATCTACGACAGTAATTTTAAAACCGATAATGTCAATTGTGACATCACTGATGATGTCATAATTGATTTTGACCATCTTTTCGAAACTGTAAAATTGACGCTTCTGAACTCACGAATGGCACGGACATCATCTACGACAGTAATTTTAAAACCGATAATGTCAATTGTGACATCACTGATGATGTCATAATTGATTTCGACCATCTTTTCAAAACTGTAAAATTGACGCTTCTGAACTCACGAATGGTACAGACATCATCTACGACAGTAATTTTAAAACCGATAATGTCAATTGTGACATCACTGATGATGTCATAATTGATTTTGACCTTCTTTTCAAAACTGTAAAATTGACGCTTCTGAACTCACGAATGGCACGAACATCATCTACGACAGTAATTTTAAAACCGATAATGTCAATTGTGACATCACTGATGATGTCATAATTGATTTCGACCATCTTTTCAAAACTGTAAAATTGACGCTTCTGAACTCACGAATGGCACGAACATCATCTACGACAGTAATTTTAAAACCGATAATGTCAATTGTGACATCACTGATGATGTCATAATTGATTTTGACCATCTTTTCGAAACTGTAAAATTGACGCTTCTGAACTCACGAATGGCACGGACATCATCTACGACAGTAATTTTAAAACCGATAATGTCAATTGTGACATCACTGATGATGTCATAATTGATTTCGACCATCTTTTCAAAACTGTAAAATTGACGCTTCTGAACTCACGAATGGCACGAACATCATCTACGACAGTAATTTTAAAACCGATAATGTCAATTGTGACATCACTGATGATGTCATAATTGATTTCGACCATCTTTTCAAAACTGTAAAATTGACGCTTCTGAACTCACGAATGGCACGAACATCATCTACGACAGTAATTTTAAAACCGATAATGTCAATTGTGACATCACTGATGATGTCATAATTGATTTTGACCATCTTTTCAAAACTGTAAAATTGACGCTTCTGAACTCACGAATGGCACGGACATCATCTACGACAGTAATTTTAAAACCGATAATGTCAATTGTGACATCACTGATGATGTCATAATTGATTTTGACCATCTTTTCAAAACTGTAAAATTGACA